>NC_064640.1:638558711-638865748 GCF_023864345.2 Schistocerca serialis cubense
GTAAAACATAGCATCACGATGATGAAACACTTTGAACAATCTGAATTTTCCAGTCTTGTGAAATGTTTTGAAGACATGTTGCATAAGAATCAGTACCTGTCAAACCCATACAGCCCCTCAGAACTCATCCGCATTTGCTTAATCAAATTGCCTGAACATTTACGACATATTATTTTGACAGGACGTTGCAAAGACGACAATGGAGCTTTTCAGGGACTGTAACAAGAATTGGAAATTGAGACTGACAATCGCTGGACGGCAAAACAGGAACACAACAGTTACAGGTCACACCCGTCACAATTACGCGATGACAGACATAATAACTCGACACGAAAAGGCTATTCTTACAACGCAAATCGTGACCAAAAGAGACAGCACACGTATGACGACTGGTGGCAGACGAAAAATAATTACAGCGAACGATCGCATTTCCATAGTAATAGTAATGAATGTGACAGAGACAACCATAGAAACAGACAATATGGGAACCAAAACAATTATTATCAAGGGAGACATAATAACTTCAGACACAACAGTCCACCGCGCAGTTACGGCTCAGGGAGAAGTTTTCCACCACGTGGCCGAAAAAAAAAGATATTACATGACGACAGACGATATAAACATAACGACAGACCGGAATTTCGTCAGAACTGGCGAGATTCAAACAGGGCAGGGCCCTCTCAACAAGGTGAATTTGTAGAAGTTAGCTCTCCTAATTCTAATAACGACGCGCGCCAACAAAGAGACAGACAATGACTTGCACCACAGGCAGCCACGAGCGCCAGCTAGCTCAGAGAAAAATAACATAGACGCTAACCTTGAGAAAAATTTTAGCATTCCTTACTGATGTATACAACATGATAATTGCTTTGAAGTTGAAACTCTGCGTACTAGGAAAGGTAAAGGATTGCACCACATTTCACATGTAAAACCGTTTATTGAGAGATAATCTGCTTTTTAACATAGTCTTTGCCATAAAATCTTTCACTTCACATTATGAGTAAGTTTTTTCACACTTAGAAACTGTTATTATGCAACAATGTTTTAAAGTTAACTATCCAGTCAAGAACCTAGGGAACTTATTTAGATACTAATTACGAATGCATTTTTGTAGTGAACAGATGACACAGTGTTATTGTGTGTACATTCTTGCTTGTTCATTGCATGATTACATAACGACTATAAGGCTTATGTACTTAGAACATATACCGGTACCGCTAATGTGACTTTAATGCAACATTTGGGGTTACTTGATATTACATTATGGATTTAAAGTACTTTCTGAGAGATACCAGATGACACAGTGGTTAGTTTATTTGAAAGGTACACAATAATATCGTGATGCTACTAATGAGTGACACAATTTATATTATTGCTTTTGTACTGTATCTGTTTTATGTATGCACAGTTTTTCTGAATTCTTCTGGAAGGTAAAACATATTTTAGTAGTAACTTTGGTGGTATAGCTACAATGAGGCAGCCTTTTCCGTAGCACAACAATACGTTACAGTATAGTACTTTCTTGATCACGGTAATGTACATAATAACTACGATATCTATACGCATAGCATTTCACTTTGTTTATTACGAGGTAAGTACATTGACTTCTACAGAACTTCGCTTACGGACGACGATAATTATGACACTTGGCACATTTTTTACCTTTAAGTAATGACAGAGATTATTTTACAACAAGATACACAGTTTAGCGCTACAGTACATGTATTTGAGTGATTAATTTTGTACTTAAAACATTTATTTTTAAAGATTTCTGAAATACAAAGATACAAAGGTTTTCTGTGATACATTTCATTCCATTGCTGTAATCTGTAACACCTGAGGATATAATTACATTAATCCTCAGGGGGTACATGCCTACTTTGTGTACTAAGCGTGGCGAGCGCTAGGAGCCCTAGCCAGTATGATATTTGCTTATACAACTTTACACATCAGTATCATGTTTCAGTAACACAGAATTACACAGCTATCTGATCATTTATCTGAGAGAGACAAACATATTTTTTACTACATCAGTGATACATGTTTATGCCATTACACAGTTGGATAACTTCACACTTATGAAATTGTATTTTGTCTGTACTTTGTGAACTCTTCATATTTTTTCGTAACCATTGTGATACTATGAGAGCTTTGAATGATGTATTTGGTATGGGATCATGATTTTTAAAGTATGTTTGAGGTAGATGTCACCACTGAAATGAGTAGAGAATTTTGTTTTAGGTTTTGAAATTATTGCAGAAAGCTACGACGTTTTCGAGATTTGTCTGAGGTGTTATGATGTTATTATTACGATGACGATGTGTACTACGCTGTTGAGGTATGTTTATGATCAATAAGCTGATGCTATATGAGGAATTTGATTATGCTACATATTTATTATAATGAAATATTGAAGAATTGTCGACGAATGTGTATATGTGTAATAAAGTAAGGAATAATGAGTAGTGGTTAGGGACTCTGATTTGTGAAAAAGGATGTTGGAAACCAAGAAAATATTAGATACAGGCTCCCAGGTAGATGCTATTTTTCTTGACTTCCGGAAGAAGGCGTTCGATACAGTTCCGCACTGTCGCCTGATAAACAAAGTAAGAGCCTACGGAATATCAGACCAGCTGTGTGGCTGGATTGAAGAGTTTTTAGCAAACAGAACACAGCATGTTGTTATCAATGGAGAGACGTCTACAGACGTTAAAGGAACCTCTGGCGTGCCACAGGGGAGTGTTATTGGACCATTGCTTTTCACAATATATATAAATGACCTAGTAGATAGTGTCGGAAGTTCCATGCGGCTTTTCGCGGATGATGCTGTAGTATACAGAGAAGTTGCAGCATTAGAAAATTGTAGCGAAATGCAGGAAGATCTGCAGCGGATAGGCACTTGGTGCAGGGAGTGGCAACTGACCCTTAACATAGACAAATGTAATGTATTGCGAATACATAGAAAGAAGGATCCTTTATTGTATGATTATATGATAGCGGAACAAACACTGGTAGCAGTTACTTCTGTAAAATATCTGGGAGTATGCGTGCGGAACGCTTTGAAGTGGAATGATCATATAAAATTAATTGTTGGTAAGGCGGGTACCAGGTTGAGATTCATTGGGAGAGTGCTTAGAAAATGTAGTCCATCAACAAAGGAGGTGGCTTACAAAACACTCGTACGACCTATACTTGAGTATTGCTCATCAGTGTGGGATCCGTACCAGATCGATCTGACGGAGGAGATAGAGAAGATCCAAAGAAGAGCGGCGTGTTTCGTCACAGGGTTATTTGGTAACCGTGATAGCGTTACGGAGATGTTTAATAAACTCAAGTGACAGACTCTGCAAGAGAGGCGATCTGCATCGCGGTGTAGCTTGCTCGCCAGGTTTCGAGAGGGTGCGTTTCTGGATGAGGTATCGAATATATTGCTTCCCCCTACTTATACCTCCCGAGGAGATCACGAATGTAAAATTAGAGAGATTAGAGCGCGCACGGAGGCTTTCAGACATTCGTTCTTCCCGCGAACCATACGCGACTGGAACAGGAAAGGGAGGTAATGACAGTGGCACGTAAAGTGCCCTCCGCCACACACCGTTGGGTGGCTTGCGGAGTATCAATGTAGATGTAGATGTAGATGAATCGTACTTTAAGAGTTAGGAAATGTGTGTACATGCATGAATGTGTCACAATGCCAGGGAAAAGTTTTTGGACACTGTTATATTTATAGGATTTTGATTCTACACATTTGTAACTCAATTCTCGACCTGTGAAATTTTGTTATATGAGACTGTCACTGTAGTAGAATCAGCTGTCGTAAACTTTTGGGTAATAAAGCTAAGTGAGCTTGATGTGATGCATTGTGGGCGCCCAGCTGCGCCAGTCACTTGGAGAAAAAGCCATTAGGTGGAGAAAAAAGAGGCCATTGACCTCACTATTACCATTTCTTTGTTGAAAGCATCGCAAATATGACACGCTATTACTTGGAAACATATGATTATACTGTGGAGCTCATACTTTGTGCTACTTACTGAAATGCTTATGAATTGATGGGAAATATTCTTACATCTGCACACCTGATTATGACAAGTGTCTTTATACGAATGTTGAGAGAATTTCTACTGACTTATGAAATGCCACATGGCTATTGAATGATGTTTTTATGCTTTGCTTTGTACATAGTTGTTTATTTCATTTGATATCTGGTTTCCAGCTGTGTTGCAGCGTTGATTTTATAAAATAAAATCAAATGCATTTGCTAATGTGAACACTTTCTGTCAACAGATCTATTAAATAATAATTTTATGAGCCACATTCTTCAAAAAAGGAGCACTTGGAAAGGAAAGAAAATGAGAAGGGACTAATAACAGTACGTGCATACATAATTTTCTTTTCAAGCACTTGGTAATTTTTTTTGTAGAATAAGTTGTTGTGGTGCACCACTTTAATGACATAGACATAAAGATGTGAATAGACATTTCCCTTATCTGCATTGTGGCTTTAGTGTACTATTTTTTCTGCTTGTGTGTTTGTCACGTTTAGATATCAGTTATTGCATTTGCTGCTGCTGTTTGCCAGGCATAGTGCTACTGAATTTCACTTTGTATTACTCTGTTAAGCCAGTTTTACTACTGATTTATTTTTCTTGTTTGCTGCTCATTGCCTTATATTTAGTTGTAATATTGCATTTGATTTGCTAATTTAGAAACTGCTGCTTGCTTTGCCAATTTGCATTTTTTTTGTCATTGCTGTTTGTGTTAGTAAATTTAAGTTAGCTTAAGAGGGGGTAAGCCATATAAGAGAATGAGTTGTCATGAATTGAAAGAAATGCATTGAGAATCTATAAGATAAACGTTTGGCCAAAAAAGTGGTGTACAATGAGAAATAATTATTTTGAAAAAGGATATGAACAAAACAGTAGTCTTTAGGGACAACTGGTTTGGACAGAATTTTTTTGTGGGAACAAATGCTGAAATCAGAGGAAAGATCTATGGAATGAAGATTTGGGTTGGACTGCTGCATCAAATGTTACACTGAAAACGAACCCTGTCCTTTCCTTTTGTGCTATTCCGCTATGTGTTTGTGTATCCTTGTGTATTTGTGTTTTTGCTGTCTTTATGGGTTTAGCTAATAAGATTTATGTTGTAGAATTTTTCTAATACTCAGCTACATTCACTATGATGAGGAATACTGTTATCCCCAAATATAATTTGCATTAGTAATTTGTTATTTACTTCGTAATGATGTTTAGACATAATTTTTGAAAGCTGTTCCTGATCTTTTATGTATATACTTAAGTCATAATTCCTGTAACACTGATGTATATGTTATTTCTATTCTTTTTGAAAGGCTTTATTACTACAAATGTTATCTGTGCTATTATTTTCTTTAATGATGTATTTTATATCTTTGTAATTTATTCTCATGTCGTAAATTTAAAATTGTATAGACACCATTTCTTCAAATTAAGTTTCATTTCACTGCACACATTTCTGTTGGTCATAGTATATGCACAATATGTAAAAAAAAGGGACTGTCAGTGATTGCACGTGTGTTAATAATTTAGCAAGGGACTGGTTAACAGCACTGCTGGTTCTAAGGACAATTCCAAAAATTTTGTGAGTGCATAAGTGGTGGTTTGTGGACTTGCTATATTGTCCACAAGACTCTTCGATGGTGATTGTGCACCTGCACAGTCGCAACAGATGGCTGCTGGCCATCTCTACAAGGACTGCAATGGATCTGCACCTTTGATGGCCCACCAATACTATAGTCTCTACCAGGACTACAGTGGGTCTGCCCTGTGATGACCTACCTACCAATATTCTTCAAAACTTCGACTGACTCTCTTGTGGGTTTGCTCTGTTGGGGCCCATTACCTGCCTGCATGTCAAGAGATGGCACTGACTTTCTGTTGGAAGGACAACACTACTTCTTCAAGATTGCATGGAAATCCACTACTTCCATTTGCATGTTCTTTTACCACTCAGACTTTGAAAAAAAAAGAAAACTGTAAATACTATTGTGATGAATGATCAGGACTGTCTTAATGAGAACAATTTTTGCTTTTGACCAACATTGCATCAATAAGTGTGTGCATTTGATATCTTTGTTATTGTAATTATGAAAAATTTTATCAAATCATTATTGGCCGCTGCCCAAAACAATTTATAAACATTTTTGTGGGAAACATGGGGGTTATGTAAGTAGGCTGTTTAGGTTTTTATGTTGGTAACGCCAAGTAGCGCTCAGTATGAAAATCACTCATAGTGTTGCACAGTTGGAGGTGAGTCGCCAGCAGTGATGGATGTGGGGAGAGAGATGGTGGAGTTTTGAGAGCAGACGATCTGGACTTGTGTCCATCTTTGTAATATTGGATATCATGAACTGGTATATATATATATATATATATATATATATATATATATATATATATGATGACTTTTGAACATTGTTAAGGTAAATACATTGTTTGTTCTCTATCAAAATCTTTCATTTGCTAACTACGCCTATCAGTAGTTAGTGCCTTCAGTAGTTAGAATCTTTTATTTAGCTGGCAGTATTGGCACTGGCTGTATTGCAGTAGTTCGACTAACGAAGATTTTTGTGAGGTAAGTGATTCATGAAAGGTATAGATTATTGTTAGTCAGGGCCATTCTTTTGTAGGATTGCGTTGTGCTAAAAATATTGTGTGTCAGTTTAGTGTTGATCAGAATAAGTAAAGAGAGAAATGTCTAAGCACGTTCAGTTTCACTCAGCTGTCACTGTATCAAATAATGTAGAAGTTTACCAGCACAGTAATTCACGAAATTTTCCAAGGGGACGTTTCAATTGTTTCAAGATCTTTCTGTACAGAGCTGGATAAATGTAATTTTACATATAAATAACACGGTGTTGTAATAAGAAATTTTTCCAGATTGCTTGGAGCAGTTGAATCTGCTTTTACATTTTAAGGATAATTCGTTTTGTGAGTAAAATAAATTTATAGAGAAGGTAATAGGAACTGCTACATTTGATTTGTCACTACTTGGTATACATCAAAATCTGGCATGTTATCTTCAACTTTCCATTTAATGGAAAAATGTACACAAGAATACCCCAAAAATAAGTAAACTGGTGGTAAAAAACTGTCTGAGGCCAATTAAATATATTTGAAATACAAAATACTGAACTCTGTTCATGTTATCATTACCTTGCACTGAATTAAATTTATTTTTATCTGATATTCAATACATTTTTAATAATTCTTAATAAATTGTAAATCCATATTTTTAAATTTTTCAAATCGAAAATTTATTTTGTAAATAATTAAGACATTTAAAAAAAATGCAGCCACTACACTGTTAAAAGTTATTTTAAACATAATCTAAAAATCGTAGTCAGTTGAATATATCTTTGTCTTGAACTCAATCATACTATCTATATCTGATTGCAATTAATTTTCTAATAGTTCTTAATAAATTCTTTACTCTCAATTTTCATTTTTCTCATATTTCTTTTCTAGATGATTAAAAAATCTGGTGATAAAAAACCTGGTAGCAGCGAACTAAAAATAATTTAAAATTCCTACTCTAAATCTCCTTTCTGTTTGCCAAAGCTAAATGTATTTTTATTTTATACTAAAATATCTTAAAATAATTCTTAATAAATTGATAACTGTCATCTTTTCATTTTTGTGGTAAACGTTTTATTAAATGTGAGAAACTGAGACACTTTATAAAAGCTCCCATTTCTGACTATTGAAAGAGGATTATACTTACTAGGTGCAGCAGATTGAGAAAAGATAATAATTTTGCTTTCATATTTGTATATCATAATATGTAGATGAATACTTGGAATAATTAACTAATTTTTAAATTGGAAATCATGAAATGCTTAATAGTGATAAATTGAAAGAAATAATTCCATTTTCTATTAATGTACTTGGGAAACAAATAAACAGAAAAACGTTTAACCAGTACCAGTTTAATAAAGCATTGCAAAACAGATTATAAACTGTTAACAGAGGAAACATATTTTTTATTTGATAGAAATTTCTTTTTTAATGCATCAAAACAAAAGATTTTCAAAATGATACATGAAAACTGAAAATGACATTCTCAATTAAAAGTAAACTAAAGTCCATTCATTTGATGAAACGTATCAAGTATATCCACTGAATATAAGTAATTTTAAAAAAGATAATCAGTAAAGTCTATAATATTTTGAAGACGAAATAAGTCGTATTTTGTTAAATGAAACGTTTTTAAAGATTGGTTTCACCTCAGTTAACATGATGTTTTGAAGTGAAATCCATATGTGATTAGTGATTTCTGCAGTTTAACTTCAAACAGAAATTTGATAGTCACATACCACATTGTTTAGTTAATGACCGTTAAAAGTTGAAACACCAGATGAAAATTCGTGTATAGGTCTTCAAAATTATCAGTATAGAATAGAAGTTACGTTTATTATATACAATGACTTTGAATGTTTACTTTTAGAAATGAATAGCTGCAGTCTGCCACAGAAAAGTTTTATACAAAGATATATCAAAAACAGGAACAATGTGGATGTTGATATTACATTAAATTAATCATTCAACATTATACAAATCTAATTGTATAAAAAGGACAAGCTTACTACAAAGTATTTATCGAATGTATGAAGAAGTAAGTTGAAGACATTACTGATTGGTGTTCTGTAATTGAAGAAATGAAACCATTAATATCAGAATAGTAACCAAAACATATTATACCTAAAATATTTTCATTATGTTGATGTCATTATACACAAAAGATATATACATTATTCTCATTTGTTTATAACTCATTTATGATGAAAAAGAAATGGATTAAGTACCTATCAATGAAGATAGATATACTTTAATTTTGGTAAAAAGACAGAAAATTAGAAAATGAGATTTACTGATACATTTAAATTTGTGGCTTCTTCACTTGCTAAATTATAATCAAGTTTGAGAAAAGATCAATCAATAAATTTTGAAAATCTTTTTTTAAAATATTTGGTAAGTATAACAATGAGAAAAGATGTTTATCCTTATGAATATGTATACTAGGATTACTTTTGAAGAAACAGATGTGCTACCAAATTAACATTTATATAACAAATTTAATTAATGTAATTTTTGCAATCAAGTTTATAAATATGCAAAGTTCGTTTGGGAAAAATTTAAGATATACCCTTTGGTGAGTACATGATCTACTTCTTAAAATTGACGTTTTATTATTATCTCATGTTCTAGAAAATTTTAGAAAGACTTGAGTAAATGCTTATGATTTAGATCCATCCTGGTATTTTAGAGAAACAGGTTTAAGTTGGGGGTGCGATGTTAATAATGAGTAAAGTTAATATACACTTATCAGATGATTATAATATATTAATAGTTGGAAAGGAATTACATAAAGTATATTTCAATTTCACAAGCGATATTTCAAAGGAAATAAGAAATATTTGAGATGTTATGATGCAGATCAAAAGGTAAGTTATTTGACATATTTCGATGAAAATAACTTGGATGACTAAATGTTCATTCTACAGGAATTTTTGAGAGGAAAATAATTTATATATCGATATGATGAAAATCGATAATAATTCATAAAATGTAAATATATTTGAAGCAGATATAGAATCCTGAGAAATTTATATAACAGAAATAATGATTTACCGATTGTTCCTGAAAATAAAATGGTGCCTGGGACTAAAGGAAAAGTTATTAACTATACTGAATGACAAACGTAAGTATGCAGTTCATTGTAAAAAACTTAAGCAGTATTTATCTCCAGGACTGCAGTAAACAAAAATACTAAAAACTTTAAATTTAGATTGAAATACAAAATTCACAAGTAGAGAAAAAATGATTTTGAGAAAGATTTTTCAGACTCATGAATAGCTCAATATGTGGAATAATATTAGATAGTGGTAGAATAAAATAATTTTTAAATGAAAATTAATTTCAAAACGTTGTAGGAAAACGATATTTATTGAAAATCTTGTAAAAATAAACACGAATAACACTAAACTCACATTTAGCAAGCTGATTTACATTGGAATTAGCATATTTGATTTATCTAAAGAATTGATGTTTGTCTTTGACTGTGGAGTTACAACACCAACATGTGGAAAAAATTGGGCTTTGTTATCTAGATACTGTCATTTATAACTATAACAGACAACCTGAAGATGATTATGAAGGTGTGAAGGAGATGCTTGATAAAGCTGATGCTAGGGAATATCCAAACCATAATATTTACAACTTTCCTTAAGTAAAAAAAGTATTCAGGTAAAAAGTAGATGAATGTTGTGGGAAACTAAATGGAGGAAGTTTGTGTGTTAAGATCAAAACAGGATGATTATAAAGTTTTTTAACTTTGTTGAAAAAATCAAGAGCGCTTAGAAGCATCTTGCAATAATAAAATAAGCTATAAGTTTGTTTCTTTGATAATACAGAGCAATATAGAATTATCAATTCGATATCCAGCAATGAACAAGTAATTTATTCTGTTCTGTTTAAGTATTAAGTATTAAGTCCTCTTAATGATAAAAGATATGTTTTGGAACATGAAAAAGATACATTGCAATAGGGCACATTATCAAATTATTAATTGAGAGAATTTAGAAAAAATACATTTAATAATTTTTAATTTCTATAAAATTCATATCTAATATTTTTGATGCCATTAAAAATTGTTCAGTTATTTTATCTTTGATTCCTAATTTATATTTCTAGTCATCATAAATATCTTTTAAACCCATAACACCGCTAAAGTTTAAAAAGTTCTCTTATCACAATTATCAGTATCGAATTAGAATGTGATACTTAACAATTTCACTTGTCACATAACAATTTTGTTGTTTCTTTTAAAATACATTTAATGTTAAAATTCTGTAATGCATCCAAAACAAGAAAAGACCTAGTGATATTGAAAAATGCAACATTTTTAAAGAAATAATTGAGTGAGAGGAAAGAAGGAACTATTTCTTGTTTTACTGAATTTTTCTATTTTCGTATCCACATTATCTAAGAAAAAGGAGATGAAAAAGTAGAGATGATCTGAAACTGTTTTGTATGATCTCTGATTGAAGTATTTTCGATATTTTTGCTTCAACTAATTTTTCGAATAGACGTATTTTTTATATGATGGCTTAATTTACAAGAATAATGAAAAAATCACGAAATTTAAAGTAAATGCGAAAGTTCTCTTTGAATTACAAAAACATGACTTACATACTCTCTTTGATAATAAGAGCTGTGCAATAGTAATAATGAATCGTAAGAGAAAATTGAGTTGTCATAGTGAGAAGGCAGATTTTAATACTGGTAAAGTGAATAATCTGACTGCAAGACTTTCAACAGTATAAACTGCCTTAATAATGAACTTTCACATTAAATCTACGATAATCGGTTTTGCAAAACTGATCACAGATCTAAAACTGATACACAGCACATAAATATCTAACTGTCTCTAAGTAAAATAAGTTGGCCCTGATTGAATAAAAAAAACCTTCAAAATATTTACTCTCATCTCTATTCTGCGCAAATCCGGGTAACGTGTTGCAGTATTGCTCTGTCTTGCACATTGCTATCCTAAAGCTGCAAATTATAAGTACTATATCTACACAGAGACACTTGTGAGGTGCAATGAGTTCTCTGTTTGTTGCAAATCGAAGTGTTTTTGGAACACACTTTGTTCCTTTACTACTTTTGAAAAAAAATTATGATCAATTAAAATTTGTAAAAGAAAGCTAGGTGAAAACTGGCACAGCAATGCGTCGATAAATTGAAACTTGTCATGTGAAACACAACAGTTCAATTGCTTCCTCACTTTAACACTGCTAACCATTATCAGCTACTGAACCTATGTGTACAGCAAAGGTGATAACCTAACCCTGCAATTCGGCTTACAACATCGCTGCTGGATTACATGTAAGAGCTTGAGAGCAAAGATATGACATAATTGTACAATCTGTTAATACTCAAATGACTCCTCTCGTTATCCCGCAGTCTGGCAGACCAAACTTTCACAGGCGAGATGGTTAGTGGCATTGCTGAGAATGGGAAATTTTACTTTGCGGAAGTTTAAAGATACAATAGGTGGATACACAAGTAATAATAAACACATATGTGATAGAAATAAGTACAAATTATTGCTGGACATAAACGTTTGTTACAAGTACAGAATTTGTTGATTATTAGGGTACACTCACAATAGTGCAACAGCATTATATGTGTAGACTCTTTGTACAGAGAGAACAATAAGAGTGATAGCATACATATATGCACTGTACGTAGTAGGGTTCTAAGTACAAAGAAAGTGATTATCGCCACCATAGGTTGCAACACGCATGTGAACAAAATGGCACAAAAGGTGTCCCCTTAGCAGTAAAACTTGTAGTTAACTGACAACCATAACTTCATATGAAGGGTATACGACATATTCTGGGAAAATCTTGCAGTCCCACAGACAATGACATTATATATTTTATTAGAAAAGCACAACAAGACAGTCTTGCAGTCCCACTGGCACTGACATCAGAAAAATTTGATATAACTGACCAGAGCAGGACAATCTTGCAGTCCCATTGGTATAGTCATCATAGAACTATTTCTATTGGCAGTAATGAGAAGGTGGCAAGCTTAGAATGTGCTAAAGGGATAGTCCATTCAAACTGAACTCATTACAAAGATGTATCCACAAGAAAATCCACATTATGTACAATCTTATTGCATTACAGCCTAATCACAAGCAGGAGTATAAGAGTCTACAGTATCTGATCAAATAAAATATGAGACCTAACAGCTGCTCCCTATCAAAATATTTCAATATCTGTGCAGTGCAAACAAGGTACAACACGTCATATAAAACAACAGGGCATATCCAGGCAACGAAATACAATGGTGTGAAAAGCATACATGTTTCATCGGAAAACAAAATGAGAGAGATATTACATTAAAGAGAAAGTATACCAGGATACAGTACATCTTAACATTAACGAAATGGCTTAAAACTAAGCAAATTATCAGTTCTCAAAGGTATTTAAAGAGTGCATGTGTCATAGTAATCTGCAAACCGAGATCCTATGTGGCAAAAATCTTTGACTTTAAAAGGCAAAAATATCAGAATGAAGTACATTTTAATACTAAACAAGTGGCCTAAAACTAATCAGTTAGTCAAGGTAGCAATATCAGTAAGAAAAGAGTAGACATTCCATCCACTATATCATAGTACATACAAATGGCATTGAAACATTTCGTTTCATTCAATGCAATATGCAAACTTAGTTGCTGTATGACCAGAATTGTAGCATACAAATGCTACAATTCTGGTATGACCAGAATTGTAGCATTTGTATGCTACAATTCTGGTCAAACTGGAACTATGTTATACTGGTGGTATGTGAAAAATAGTTATCAAAAAGAAAGTGTGTGACATTCAGCAACATGAGTAATAAAGTTCTATAAAATAGTTGTTCTATACATTCAGAGAAGTGTCGAAACATAGTTACTTTATGACAAAACACTTTCCATATGATTGCAAGAACATCACTATGTAAACATAAAAATATATATTCTAATATCTAGGCTAAATATTTCTGCAGAGTAAACATACAAGGGAAAAACAGGAGGTCCACTAACTACAGGAACAAATATGACATCAGGAGAGAAAGGGAAGTTTGTATAATGCACAAGCTCTATTGTACCTGTGGAAAGAAAAATTTAAAGTCATTCATCGTGCATCACTCAATGTTACAACAAGGAAAGTTTGGCCAAAACATTGAGAAAATTTACATAAGAATTAAATAGAAAATGTGAGTCTGTGGGGAAGCAAACACATGCAGAATACCATAAACATCATACAATTTGCTGACAAAGGTAGCGCCTGACCTATTCTCGGCTTGGGAAGACTTGTTAAAAATGGATTAGTACAACCTCTGATCACTCATCAGTTCCAAAACCACAATACATCGTTTGCCAACGCATCAACCACATTACCAATATCTGAATGCCTACCATTTACTTCTGTATGTACCAGATTGACTGGACAAATCTGCTGAAGTATGTAGATCTGTCACTCATTAACAAAATTATGGTAGGATGATGGCAAAAAAGAAACATTTACAAGCACAAGGTGGGTCTGTGACAGTTAAGTACATATTATTAAAATGTGCTAGGGATACAAAAATTGTAAGACTAAATTTCACCATAGACATCAAAGAAAATATAAGCCTTATTCTGTAATATAACTGTATATAGGTAATAAATGAATTGTAAAGCACTCTACAATCTATCCCAAAATATCAAATAAAGCATAGTATGTCATATATAGAACCTTCTTGAAAAGACAAAGCACGAGTAATACTCATGTTCCATTAACAGATACTCCAGAATTTGAAAAGCAATCATACATTTCCAATTAATGTATACATTTACGATGAAAATTTCATTGTACAACCTATTTACCACACAAACAACAAACAAGTAAATGGTCTATTGATTCTAAAGGAAATAGTTCTCTTGTTGTTTGATATAAAAGTATCTAGATTAATCAGTTCACAATTAATTAAAAATTAACATCTAATGTATCCTTTGGTAGATATTTAAGTTATTTTTATTCACAAGAAAAATTAGACATCAAGAAAACGATTGTAAACAACATATTGAAGTAAAAATAAATTTGAAAGTAAGGTGAAAAAATTACAATTAATAATTCTGAACATTCATTATAGGTTTCTTTTGTAATTTTTGCCGATTTTGAGTGTCCTCTAAAAGATGTTAACACTTATCAACAATATCCTGAAGAAGCTCATATAAATAAATATCACAAACATATACTGATGTCATTTACTTATTAAGTCAAATATTCCAACGGCAAATACAAACAACACGTAATGTCTCTTGGTAAAGCTTATCTGGAAATTTTTTTTGTGTTACAACAAGAATGTAGAAGAATTAAAGAAATATATCATCGAAATGTACAAATAATAATGACCTATTTTATTTGGGAAGAAGAGCTATCTGAAAGAGGGAAAAAGTAAGCTATCAGCATTATTTAACAGGAAAATACCAATGAATTGCTCAAGAGCAGTTAAATCTTAGTAATCAAAATCCTTCTTTTATTTCAGTTTGTACTAAAATTTTACAAATGTTCATTTGTTTATCAAAGAACCGACAATAGATAGTCAAAATATTGACAAAATTTCAATTAATGAACAAAAATAAATTTTTTTACTAAAGGGTTAAAATTTATTATTTTTAAGATTTTTGGATACTTTTCAGTTAATGGCTTCAACCACTGATAAATTGTCTTCAAATCTTACAAGAAACAATTTTTAAGAATTATTTTTAAAGTGACAATTACGTATAATAATTAAAAAAGACATTTATCCTTACAAATATATGGATGGTGAAAAAAAATTAAAGGAAACAAAATCACATAAAAAATAATATTTTTCTTCAAGACTTAATAAATCGAGTATTTCAGTTCAAGACAATAAATGTGCAAAACAAGCATGGCAAAAATTCAATACTAAAAATTTACATGAATAAGTAAGTTTATATAATAAATCTGACGTTTCCATATTGGTAGTTATTTTTGAAAATTTTAGAGATACTCTGATTTAATCTAATGAAGTTTTTCCACTTCATACTGCTCCTGGATTACCTTGGGATGTTGTGTTGAAAATGACGAAAATTGATTTAGACTTGTTAAACGAGTAGGAGATAATTTTTATTTATTTAAAACAGACATAGAGGAGAAATTTCACAAGGTATCAAATCATAAAATAAATAAATGAAGAATTTCGAAACTGGAAGAGACTCACATTGTATTACATACTTGGACACAAAAAATTTATACGATTGGGGAATGTCTTAGTTTTACCATTTAATTTTGAATAGTTAAATAAGAAGAGAAATACTACATAAAATGTTTGAAACGCCAGGACATTATAAAGATGATTATATTTTCGAAAAAAAATGTGAAATATGCAAAAGAATTACACGATTTACACAACATTTACCAACTAACACCTGTTGGAGGAAGTAAACAATGAACAATACTAAATAGTAAAAAAACCTGTTTTACCTTACAGAAATCTTAAACAGTATTTTAAACATATATTAAAATTAACGAAAATCCATAGAATCTTGTTATTTGAACAATCAGATTGGTTAAAAGCCTATATTGGTTTCACTAAAGAAATGAGAAAAAATATGGTTAATGAATTTGAAAAGGAGATTTATAAACTATTTAATAACTCAGGTTTTTCCAAGACGATGGAGAATATCAAAAACAGATAGAATATTAAGATTCAGTAAACAATTTATATTTGAATGAGTATTTTAGATACTACTAAAATAAACTGTATGTTTATCATTATAATGTAATGAAAAGAAAATGGTGAAAATATGGATTTGTGTCATAGGGATACAGATTCCATTATTTACAGTATAAGTTCAAAAGTTTTTTTCCAGTGGCATTAAATCTATGATAAACAATTTGACACAAGTGATTTTTCAAAAGATAATATTTATGAAATTCCGTAATTAAGCAAGAAAGTTATAGCAAAAATGAAAGACAGAAACAGTGGAAAAATTAAGTTAGAACACATTGGTTACGATCGAAAATGCATGCTTATACAGTAGCAGATCAAGAATACGAAAAATCTGAATGAGTTAAAAATCTATTGCAAAAATTAAATTTATTATTGACAAATGTAACAATTGTGTAAATGGTATGATAAAACATTATAGAAAAATGAGTTTGTCTGGAGCTTTTAAAAACAGTTACATACAGTTGAATTTAATAAAATTATTTTAAATTCTGATGATGATAAACATATTGTATTACAAGATGGAATAAATACTTTAAAATATGGTAATTATAAAATACATAAATCCATCATAAACAATGATAACTATTGTTTCTTACGTGAATTAAAAAATTGTGTTCATGATTATCCAGGAAACGAAGAAAAAGTTCGTGGTTTCTTATACCAACTTAGCAGTTGTGTTAATGATAAATCAGAAATCAAGATAAAAGAGAATGAAGACGTTGCCAACTATTTCTCACAAGAAACAATGCGGATAAGATTAACAAAAACGAATTATGATACTTAAAATTAATCAGCTTTTAATATTTTTCATAATATGGCAATATTTGATGTATTTTCAAATATATTTTATGCACAACTTCTACAAAAAAAAACCTCCCTTTTAATAATACTCATCTTTGCTCTTCAGATTTTCGAAACCTTTTTTTCTCTCATCTATAAATATATTTACAATTACTCTGAATTTCGTTTTACAAATTTCATAAGTAAATTTCTTCATTTCCAAGTACTAATAAGTTCTTCTATATATTCTGAATAATTTTCATTATATTTTTCTTGTTTTTTATGCTATCTCATATTCTATTTTGTTATTTTTGTTTCCTTACTAATTTCTTTTTCATGTTTCCATCATGGAAAAATCAGTTTGTACTTTATGTTTTTAAAGAAAATACTTAATTAAAGTAAATATTTAAAATTTATTATTCTTTATTATACATAAATAGATTCATTTTTAAACCTTAAAAATAAATATATATACAATGATAAACAAGTTCTAACAATTATTGATGAAATTAATAATTCATGTTATTAACTAGATATATTTGCGAGATTTTGGAGTATTTAAATTCTAGAAAAGCCTTATATAATAATATTAAATGTACTTATACAAAAAAATATAGAATTAAAGGGTAATGAGCAATTACACTTATTTTCAGAAAATAATTTTTTAATGAACGAGGATTACATTATTTAATTATGAAATGAAACATGAAACAAACTGACAAATTTCAAGATTGGATTTATGTAGAAATTTTACAATTACCTTGAAAACATGCTGAATATGTGGTAAAATAGAGCATAATTTAAAACAAATATAATTAAAAAAACCTAAATAAAGTTAAGTATAATTACATAGAAAAATCTGATGAACTATATGATAGTAACAGAAATTTTACCGCATATTGTACCTCCAACAACTGGCGAAAAGTAAAGACTTGTTTTTAATATTTTAATAAGAAGTGATTATAATTTTTTGAAATAATCAATTACATTCTTACGTGTTTTAAATCTAACAACAATAGTATGAACATATTTTTAAAAAACGTCGTTTTCGTTTCGATTTTCCTGAATTTATTTCGACTAAATCTGATTGTCACAAATTGTCAATTCTGACAGAAATTACTTTTTTCTTTTAAAATTTTTTCTTACTTGTTTATGTAACTTATTAATAATTTAATGACAAAAATTCAGAAGAAGACCCAAAAAATTTATTTACAGATTTACTCTTTTTAATTTTACAAATTGGTCAAAAACCTTTAATTATTTGTCTTCCATTATTACTTGCTATTCTATGAAAATTATTGGTGGCAGTAAATTTCTGACATTTTAAACAGTAGATGTGATAATCATGAAAACTGAAGGCTTGTCCATTTGTACAGATATAAAAAATTATTATTATTATTGTTCAATTCTATCATCATCATTACATTATGACAACAGTTCACAAACTACAATCACTTTTGAATTTATTGCTACAGTTTTAATAGAATCTTTTAATCTGTCAGTTAGTAAACTTGTTTTATGAAGGTTTCTTATCGCTTTGTTAGTTCTAGTTATTTGGTAAAGTTTATCAAAACCACTTTAAAATATAAAAATCGTTAAAACATAATTTTTTATTAATATTTTCACCAGTAACAAAAACTTTTTAAGAATTATATTCTACTCCTCACAGTTGTGAACTTCTTGTACATCTCTTTTTATAAACGAAAATTCGATTGCTTGTTTAACGCCGATTTTTTTAAAGAAGACTTATTTGTTTCACGTGCGGTGTTAAATCTGCTTATGAAAATTAATCTGGAAAAAATTTTTCTGTTTCCTTTTTTGTAAAGTAATTTGTTATGATGTTATAACTATCACTATGAAGTTGATTATTCATTTCACTGAAATATGTTTTTGTAACAAAATTATCTTACACTTTTTATATCTGAATCCCTTCAGCTTTTATAATAATATTTCTTAATACTTATTACTTGTTAAATTATTCAGGTGTATTAAAAAACTCATGTATTCAGATTCTACAACTAGATTATTAACTCTTTTTCAAATTATTGCTCATTAACAACATCTGTTTAATTGACTGGTTCTTTTACATTTCGTATGCTTCTATAATGTAATTGTTCTTTTTGAAACCAATTTATCAAATTATGTGTTTTTCAGTTTACTGATGATTGAAAGCTTTGGATATCTTTAAATTTTGTTTGTAACTACTATAATGCTGGTTTTATCTTTTTATCATGCTAAATCTTGTCATAGACCTAATGTTGTTAATTCTTCCTTTATTTGTGATTCTAGTGATTGAATGTCTCCGTTTTTCGTTTCGAATGACTCTAATGAGGTTTCATTTTTTCTTTAATCTTTGGATTAATTTATGCTTTAACGGCATATGTCATATTTTTAATTTCTGATTGAAAATATTCAAATTTTGAGTTGAATTTTTAATTTATTAAAATTATAATGACGCGATAACTTTGTTTATTGATTGTAATACCTTTATCGTCTTACTAACATTAGCTAATTATTCATTAATATTCGTTTCTAGTAGTCTTTGAGTTTTTCTAATGCTCCACTTTCCTTTGGACATAACTTACTTCCAAAAAATTATTTGATAGTAGTTTTAAGGGTAATATACAGAAATTATGGCAAATAAATTCGTTAAAATTCTCTAGTATCTCAATGTTATAGTATTGTTTGATTTTCCCAAATAGTTAACCAGTTGTTCAGGAACATTTCTCTGAATGAATCAAATAGAAATTTTATATTTTCTGATTTGTAATACCAAATCCAATGTGTACTAACATGATCAGATGTATCTAAATTAACTATTATACATTTGAAATTTTAGATTATTTGTTAATCATGAATACACCACAAAAATGTTCTATATAAAATTAGATAAAGAGTTTTCATACTTCCTTTATTTTCCATTTCTAAAAATGATCCTTTTTTTGTTCTTCTAATTCTTTATAATTTTTAGTTTGCCATGAACTGAATTTGCAATGGCTGTTGCAGTGTCAGCTAATGAACCACTCGCAGATAATGCTTCAATTGGTAAAAATCTGCCTACATGTTTTTTATTCCAAAACCTTCCACCTTGTTCACTAAATGTTGAATATTTTTTCACAGCAGGTATACCTAAAGTAATAAGTAAATTTCCAAAAAATTGCTCTGAACACTATGAGAGTTAACATGTGAGGCCATCAGTCACGTAGAACTTAGAACTACTTAAACCTAACTAATTTAAGGACATCACACACATCCATGCCCGAATGAGGACTCGAACCTGTGACCGTAGTGTTCGTGCGGTTCCGGACTGAACGCCTAGAACCGCTCGGTCACATCATCCAACAGAAATTTCCACCAGTTTTCTTATCTATCTTTCTTGAGTATCAGTTAAAGTTATCAATACTATTCAACTCTACATTATTTAAGATAACTGTAATTGGGTTTTGTTTTGTTTTACCATTTGGAAAAAAAACATTATCAATTCTAAAATTATTCATTTACATAGATTAAATTTAACAAGAATTTTTGTAGCCTTCATCCTTCATCTTCAGTTTGAATACTCATACCTGATTTTCTTTTAGCATACATTATTAAACAAATGGCAGTTGCATCCAATTTTCCACCGTATTAAGAATTGTTAGAAGGCATTCTTTGTTTTGCCATTACCTGAAGTTCTATATCAGCTTCATGTTTTTTCCCAATATTTACTGTCCCTACAAAAATGGCTCATTTTTTACAAGCTGTTTCTAATGGATTAATTCCCTTAGCGCCTCTAGATAATCTTTCTTCTAATCTAGTTCGAGGCACAGTAAAAATAACCCATAGTATGTAGTTCAAAAGGTAGTATATTAATTAAAGAGTTAAGAAACCCTTTTACACATTTTTGGATTACAGAGTCTTGGTACATTTAAACATATTGGAAAATTATCTGTAAAATTGGAAGGTCATAATTTAATACCTGGACAAAGAACAGATGAAGGAACTAATAAATTATTGAATCTTTTAAATAAAAAATAAATTAGTATGGTCGATATGGGTCAAAAATTTGATTGTACTGAGTTGTCAAATTATGCTGATATATTATTTAATTCATGTGAATTATCTTCACTATTCTTGGTAAATTTTAACCTTCTTTCGCTTATATTTATTTTTCAATATTGGATGATTATTTTTTATTTTTTAACTTTCTTCTATCTATAATGCATTCTTCATAATTATTCAGTAGATTGTGTATTTGTGATTCACTTAACATATAACCATGTTGTGAACTTTCATATTATTTAATTGATCAGATATCGTTACATTCTTATAAATGATATTGATTATAAGGACCTACTTGCTTTTCTACTTCTGTTTTCTTCAATCGCTTTTAACACATTACTGCCTAATCCTTCGATCCCTTGTTGAACTTTTTCGATTGTATCAACAACTGGTTGATCTTGTATTTTATATTTTTCACATTCAATTCTTGGTTGTTTTTTCTATTTTTTAAATTCTTCTTCTAATTGTTCTATTCTTGTCTATTTCATCTAGCTGTTCTTAGCTACTTCTGGTTCATATGTTGTAAACATTTATTGAGGAAAAAAAGCAATAATCAACTGCGTTTTTTAACATTTAATGTTTATGTCCAATATTTATAATGGACGTTTATTTAAATTGTTCAAATGGCTCTGAGCACTATGGGACTTAACATCTGAGGTCATCAGCCCCCTAGAACTTAGAACTACTTAAACCTAACTAACCTAAGGACAACACACAAATCCATGCCTGAGACAGGATTCGAACCTGCAACTATAGCTGTCATGCAGTTCGAGACTGAAGTGCCTAAAACTGCTTGGCTACTCTGGCGGGTTTGAACGTTTATATTCAACGTTTATATTCAATATTTACATTTAGTGATCTTGTCCATCGTTTAAAACTTTTAAATCTTCTCTCTCTATGTATCATTTTTAATTTGTCTGTTCATATCTATTGCAATGAAACCAAACACATCATTATTCAACCATTTCCTACACATAACTTTGATATCATCAAATTAAAATCACATCCAACCAATTTGTGATTAATAGAATCTTGGCAAAAGATATTTAAAAATCTAAGATTATCTCTAACTAGCTGCTTAGGTACTTTTGAATATCTTTTACTTAAATATAAATAATTTATTCCTTTGTGTCTACTTCCAACTGTATCCTGATTTTCAAGAATGAAATCGTCAAATATGATAACAAAATTAGTTTAACAATCACCTAAGGAAATAATTTCTTCATTATTTTCAATAAATGCAGTAGCTTTTTCATTAATTTTATCTTCAATTTATTTCACACATTTTCATAAATTATTGATTTTTGGTTGATCTAAGGTTTCAGAATAAACTTAAGAATGGATAATTTTATTCCAATTCAACCATTCCAGATCTAGAATGTAAGTAAAAATCACTAATGTCACTTTTATACAACTGCTTGGTCCCTTTATTTGACATCAGTAGAATTTGGTAAAAGTTTGCCATGTTCATTTTTTATTTCTTTCCTGTATTTCTTGTTTTCTATTGCCAATCAGTCATATATTTACACAAACTTTATTAGTAATAAATTAACCATCTTCTTCTAGTGAGTGAAAAAACATCTGTCCCTAAAAAAAATTAACCAATAAGAAAACTTAGAGGAATGTTACATTATTTGGTTATTTTTCCATTTTTTATCACTGAATATTACACTGAAAAATAATAAACTATACTGTGATGAAGAAATATTAGAAATTCCTGTTGGTCAATACAAATCGAAAAATTTGGAATAATTTATTCATTCTAGAAAAGCAAATATACACATTAAAGAAGATAAAATTGTCGAGTTTACTTTTGAGGGTGATGTTAAATTATTCATGGATAAAGAAAATAGTATTGGATAAGTTTTAGGTTTTAATGATCATATCACTGAACCCAAATCAAAATCGGTTGGTAGTAATTTACCAAAAATAATACCATTCTAATTAATGAACACAAATTTGAATCTAGCTCATGGAATGTTTGTTGAACCTATATATCGTTTTCATAGAAAAAAATACTATTATTTCCTAATTTAAACAAAATGCTGAATCTGAAGGACCAATAACTTATTAACCAAATTTTCCTGTAAATACTCCAATTTTTGACTCAATTCAGAAAGTAGTAATTACTGTCCCCAATGAAACGTTAATTTGATTGACTTCAATGGAGGTACAATAAAAGTTATTTTAAAAACGTCTTAATAAAAAATTTATTTTAAAAATCATGAATAAATTCGAAAATTAGCAGTTTTACTCTTTTCCCATTCTGAAAAACTAAGAATAATTTAAATATTCCGTCAAAGAAACGGAAATTAATATTAATATTGGAGATTGATGTATTCATCCTAATCATTCACATCTTTCTATGACTTTCAGTATAATTGGAACTGATGGAACTGATTATGCAACATATGACAGAAAATCAAATAAAAAATTAGTCGATAATTATTTGGCAAAAGTCTTTGTTGTAAACACAATTAAATATGTAAACAACATTCTGTCTAGAATAGAACAACCATTTATCTCTTCATCAGTTCTTATTTTGTTGATTTCGCCTTTATCAAATGAATTAATTATAGAAGGTCATATTCCTAATAATGGAAAAATAGAGAGTAAACAGAATGACGTGCTTTGTCTATTGGAAATATTCTGTGTTTTTTTATAGATTTTTAAGGAAGTAATTTGGGAAGGAGATTTAACAGTAATTTTCAAACAATTCTTCAGTGGGTTGATAAAAGTTAAGCTGAACTTGAAATAAGTGATACACTTCCAAAAGAAAGAAAAATTGTAGTAGAATCAATGGAAATCCATATTCCAGTGGCTAAATATGAATCAGAATATTCAGTTGAACTGGAACAAGGAAGACTGGAAAATTAAAAAATTCTAATTCCTTTCTTTGGACCACAAACTATTGACATTTCTGGATTAAATGGAAAGAGTTTATTTTTAACTAGATATTACTAATTATTATAATTCTGAAGAATTTGATATGCCTTACTTTATTTTTGTTGTCTTGCAAATTATATTGAAAAATAATCAGCTACATGATTATTCTTTACACGTTCATGTTATATTACAATACATCTATAAAAAGAATGGAAGAAATGAAATTTTCCTTAATAATTATGGAATCTTGATCTGCTGAACTTTTTAAAAGCTAATGACACTTTTCGATATTTTAAAAGAACAACCAATTAAATAATGGTATTAATATGAGTCTATTCTATTTTGTTGAAAATTTTCCTATCAATGTCATAAATATGACAACAGTGAAATTGTGCATCCTTTTAATGAATACATACCAAATAATATTTTTTAGTAAAGCAAAACAAAACGAACATAAATGATAGCATTGAAAATATAGTAAGAAAACTTTAAAGTTTTAGTAATGGTTATGCAGAAGTGTTCACTAAATTAACAGAACAGAAAAAGTCTTTCAATATTTCAAAATCCAAAATTTTGGCAACTAAGCATGGTCAAAAGGTTTTATTACTTTTAGACGAAAATTTTAAAATTACTCTTCCAGTTCATTATACTAAAATCTTTTCAGAAGATGAAGAATAATTAGAAAACAGTACTGGATCAAATGTTATACATCGAGGTTAAAAACAAAATAAATATAAACCAATTCATATTATTGAATTCGAATGAATTACGAATTTTGAACCAAATAAATTTATTTTCTGGAATGTTAAATTTTAATTGAGTAAATTTACTAGCTTTTAATTTCTTTAATTAAATGAAAATTTATATAGATAAATTTTTAAAAAGCATATACAGTAAAATTAAAATTATCCGTATTAAAACAGGATTTTTTTAAAAAAATATGTGCTCTTTGTTCCAGAAATGGCTTACGTTTACTACTCCCTCAAAAATGAAATAGGCAAAGTTTCTTATACAGAATGCTGTTGAAGACTTCCACAAAACTGACAGTGGCATTCAAATTCCTCCACTGGATGAATGATCAGCTTGTAACGATTAATGTTGAATGTTACTTATCTTAAGTTTCTTCTACCTGGTCAATTGATGAATGAATGGAAAATTTTCATGATTCACAAAAATTTATTCTCATTATTTTATATCCAAACTGCACACTCGTCCTGTAAACACAACACAGACAGACCCCACTGATCGCTTTGACTTCCAAGAGTAACTTCAAAACTGACTGACAAAACAACAACTGTACAACTAACTGAAAGAATCTCTGTATCACTTTATACAGAGTTTTAACAATGGCTTCCAAAATAAAGAGTTGTTAATTTTGTACAGTTTTGATGTTACAATTAAAATTTACAAAATGTATAGAAACTGATGTTACAGCCGAATAACATATAAAATGCAATATTGAATGACAACCTTTTATAGTAGTATCTTTAGTTTCCCACATGAAAATCGTTCTGAACTTTAATTAGAATAATGTCTCTCATATTAATTTTAGTTACATAATTAATAACCGTTTGGAGTTGGTAACTTACATGTAATGGTAGTATAGAGCTCATGCTTTAACAGATTAAATACTTAGAATACACAAATAAGACCTCAAATTCTAGAAATTAAAAAACAATTGGATAGTTAATTATAAATGTAATTACAAAGAATAATAATTACAGAGGATGATATAAAAATAAATAACAAATGAAAATGCATCGCTTGGTAGTAACTTTTAAGCTGTTTCTCAAGATAGTGAGGTCTAAGGTTACTGGATTTATAGATTGCAATTTTGTTAGTTATAAGCATTGATTTTTCATGCTAACATCTCTGCAGTCTCTAGTTATTTGTTTCTAAGGACTTATTACTTCAATTTCTTGATTAGTTACTTAATTTAGGATATGTACATAATTTTATCAATGACAACAATCCACCGATAATTACGACAAGACACGTCCTTCCAGAACATTCCACTAGCCTTCGCAATGAGTATCACGGTTTTGTCAAATAGGACAGAATGATATATGTATAGACACACATACAAGGCCTTAGGAGGCACTGAATTGTCTGATAACTATCCGGATGCATATAAAAAAGGTGGTATCCGATATTACATATGGGACCTGGGGGAGGCTGTACCATTATATACCCCCCTCCAGCCACTCTTACAAGTATTACTTGTATGCATGGCTGCTAAATACATGCAAGCAATCCAAAAAAATCGAAAAGTTTTCTTTTCTTAGCTGTCACTCCAGTCACTGGTTCACATTGCACATCTTAAGGAATTGGCAGCTCACAATCATCAGTCTTTTTGCAGTGTCCATCTTGTGTCTGCAACCACTCTTTTTCTGGCAGTCTCTAAGCTGCAATAGCACAGTCCACTATTAGTTTCACAGTTTTTTAATTTTCACTTCCAGGTCAGGTAAGGATCTTGGATACAGTTCTCCAGTGTTCGATTTGTGCTTTACCAGTGGGGGTGGGGATGTCTTAGGGGCTTAGTATAATTATAAATGTTACTAACTTGGAATGTGGCGTTACCCATGGTTAAACAGTTATTTATAAATAGATGTTAGTGCCAAAACTCACTATTCACGCGTAAGCGCTATCAGAAAAGCCATCCCTTGTTATATCTTTGAAAGTGCATTATAGGTAAAGCTTATTTACAAAATCATCTACATACAGGTATATGAGGGGAATTCAAAAAGTAAAGGCACATTTGTGAAAAGCTGTACTTATTCTGATGATAGAAAACTGAAACATGCATTATTTTTCTATGTAACCTCCCTGGACTTCAATGCAGTTTTCCAACGTTTTACGAGTTTTTTTATTTCATCAGAAAATACTTTTATCGGTTTGAAATGCTTACCTACTACATAACACTTTTTCAAAATTAATATGCAAACATATTAATAGTAAGACTGTATTAACAACTTTCAGTGTTCGGCTCCACAAATTTAAATTATATGTAAAGTTTTACTCCAGTACATGGGAAATGAACATCCCAGGTTGGGATGCATAAACTAAAACCATGGGGGGGGGATGGTATGATGCAGAGGAGGGGAAATCCCCCCCCATCCCCCCCTGTGAACCGCGCACTGCAGTTCTCTAGGTAGGAACAGGAATGAACTCATTACTCAAAGTACTTGTTTAGGTTACATTTAAGGTCACATCAGGTATGAATATACCAAAAGCATTCACATATTACCCTATACTATTAGCATTTTTGCAAACAAAATCACACAAAATTCAGCATCTCTAAACTGTAATGATTGAGCTATATACAGATTAAAGTCAATGCACCAAAAACCAATTATATATGTATCCTTTCTTTTTGATTAATATTTCAGTATATTTCACTATACAGTATATTTGACCCCCTCAGATCTCATTTAACTCTTTATCATATCAAACAAACTCACAGACTGCTCATCACGCCATCTAGTAATAACGAACTTTTCACAAAATATCTTTTGTCACAGTGCAACTTGTCCATTTAATAAGACAAGTACATCTTTATCATTGCCATTTGTTCATCTCATTAACAAACTCATAAAATCGTGACCATGCATGTAATTCTCAAAGAAGCACCCACAAATTAAATACATGCTCTACAAAGTATAGCTACAATAACTGGTCTATCACTATTGCAGGAAAGTCATATTTAGTGCACAGTTACATTTTCAAATTATACCTTAAATAATGTCACTCAATAGTCATATTACATACAGAAAACTTATACTACAGAGAATGGATAGTATTTTCAGTAAGAGATAACTTCATTACAGGTTTAAAGATGAGTAAAATATGTAGCATCCGAAAACGAAAAGAAGAAAAATAGAATGCTACATAGCTTGGAGACCTAGTGCTCGCCACGCACTTGGCACAAAGATGTGTCCTCCTTAGGGCATTTACAACATCTTAATTTTTCTCGATGTTTGATAAAAAGTGGTTTGTGAGGTTTTAGTTTAAGTCTACATTCATAGTTTTTCACTTCCCCAGCTTTCTCACTAAACACATCTTTGTATTCCCACAACAAACTACCTAATTGAACTGTCTGTTCTTTAGCTAGACTTCCAGCTTCTTTTAGTTTGGTGGCCACTAATTCAGCATACTTGTCATCACTGCATTCTTTTTGATTGTCTTCATCATTAACATCAATCTTTTTATTTGCGCAAATCACTTTTCTAATTTGAAAATTGATCTCTAGGCAATTTTGGATGATTAGTACAGTCACATGTGTTACATCTGTCTTTGGGTTGGTATGTCTTAACCTTTTGTTATTCCAGTCAAAATCCTCATTTACTCCTTGTATCGAATTCATTCTGAACAAAATATTTTCATTGACGTCAGGTACTACAAAACATCCTTGGTTATACTGTACATCATTAATGGTGAAAGATATTAAGGCTTGCCTGTTTACAACTTTGCTGTGCCTACCAGTTGCTCCCTTAATTTTGATTCCAATAACAGGATATTCTTCAAAGTCAACACTGTGTCTTATCTGGTCTCTAAATTTTTCACAAATGGCACAAACAGTACTACCCATGTCTAACAGACAAACTCCTTCGTAATTTGAACTTTTATACAGATATAAGGGCAACCCAAAACTTTTTGCTTCCTGCTTTCCTCATCTTCATGCAACAAATCATCCTCAACCTCCCTAAAGTCCAAGTCGTTTATACCTTTTTTTCTGACAATTTCTCTTACTTGTTTGAATTTTACTTAGAGCTACATCAGATGATTGTTTGATGTCATGTCCCTGTTTTACACACTGTCTACTTTTCCTGGAGTTGATTTCATTGTAAGCCTTCTGATTGGTTCTACCTTCCCAGTTGGAATGAAATTCTTCACAAATAATCTTGATGACCCTTTTTACTCTGTCGCTGTCACTATAACCCTTGTAAGTATCCCATAAAGTTTCTAGCATCACATCTAAATCATAATGTCTGTCCACATGTTCTAATGTTACCTTCCCAGTTTCCATTGGTACAATCTGCTTCACATATTCTTCACAAATACTACTAACATCACCTTCTTCACCATTAATTAAATCTTCTTTAAACTCCATATACACCATGCCATCGAATTTTTCCTCGCGTTCGTCCTTACTACTGTCACTTTCGCTATCAGCATCGTCACACATGCTATCATCTCCAATACTAGTCACTTCTACAACATCTTTACAATGATCATCAGAAATTTTGACAAGTGCACCAGTACAAGTATCATCACTTAAGTGCTTAACAGTGATAGATTCTTCCTCCATTAATTTACTTAATCCAAACTCATCAAGATTACCAGCAGAACCAACATTTTCTCTGCAAGCTTCTTCGCGACACTGATTATATAGACTTGAAATAGTTTACACCTCTAATGGAACTTCTTCACCATCTCTACAGATGCTAATACTTCTATCTTCCGCACTTTCATTCATACTTTTCCAGAATTTACTGTTAAACTGTAATTTGCTAATCTTATGTGCTCGTCTCACATTAGTTATGTCATTTCCAATCCAATATTTTCGATTACTCTGTCTTCTCTAACTATTTTCGATGTCTCTAGGACGGTGATGCTTAGCCTGACTTCAGTACTTATTTCTCGCCCCAAACTGATAGCCTCCCAATGAGTCATCTGTCAGTTTAAATTGCCTGGTCTTGAATGGAGATTATCCTCTTGTCTGTTATTATTCTTCCAAGGTCTCTCCCTGTTGTCATATCCTGTGTTTCCATTCCTATTTCTGTGGTTAATCCATCTATTATCACTTCTATTGCAACCTCTATTATTATTCTGATTTTCATTGTCATTCTTACCTTGATTGCTTCTCTGATTCCACCCCCTGGATGGTTGCTCGTCAAATATGCCATTACTTAACCTCTCATTTCTCTCAAAGGCTCTATCCAACTTACCTACATACCTCAAGAACTGATCTATGGAGTCATCTGGTCCATAAATCAACTCCCACTGTAATATTTTCGGTAATCTCCTTTTTAAGGCATCTATTTGTATCAGTTCATCAAAACATTTGTCTAAGTGTACTAATTTCCTCAATTGGTTTTCACAAAAGCACTTCAAGCTACCATCGCCTTCCCTATACATTCGACCATTCAAAACCTCACTTTTAATCCTAGCTTGCTCGTCACAGCTCTTTTGTTTGATTGTCGTTTTTGCGATGGCTGACTTCCGTGAACAATATGCGATGGTGTAATTCTGCTGTTTTCTCGGAAGAAGTGAATCAGAAGCTCTTGAAATGTTAGAAACGTCATACAAGGGCGATCCTCTGGGGAAAACTCAAATGTTTGAGTGGTTTCCCAGTTTCACAAATGGTGAAATGGCAGCTGATGACAAACCTCGTTCTAGTCGTCCTTCCATCGCCTGAACACATGACAACGTAGAAAACATTCTTGGAATCAACAATGAAGATCGACAACGGACCACTGGAGAAATTGCGGAACTGTTTGGAATGGCTTCGAGTTCAGTGCGGCAAATTGAGACAGAAGGTTTGGGAATGGAAAGGGTGGCTGCCAAATTCGTGCCAAGACTGCTGGCTGCTGAACAAAAACAAGGTCGCAGGAAAATGCTGTGTTTTGAAAGAAGGGTCCCGAAATGATCAAAACTTTTTTCAAAAATTGTCAAAGGTGACGAAACTTGATGCTGTGCTTACGATTCTGAATCAAAGGAACAATCAAGCCAATGGAAGACTTCAAGTTCGCCCTTCCTGAACAAAGCATGACAGCTAAAATTAAACCTTAAAACAATTTTGATCTCTATTTCGATGTGAGAGGAGTTGTCCATTCAGGGTTTATTCCACAGGGTCATACTGTTAACCAGGCTTTCTACTCGGAAGGTTTGAAAAGAGTAACAGTGTGCAGTGGAAGTGGCCCGATATGTGGCAGTTGGGTGACTGGTTTTTCTGTCATGACGATGTTCATGCTCATATAACCCTGTCTGTGTGACAGTTGTTGACCAAAAATAGTGTGACCCCTGTTCCTCAGCCCCAAATAGGCCCGCAATGACGCCCAATGCAACATTTTTTGTTTCCTTGAATGAAAAGACACGGAGTGAAGTTTATCCCTTTCACAATACTTGATCCAGCTTTGGTGTGACCTAGAATTCTCATGTTAGTGGTATTTGAGTGTAGTTTTTTATATACTTTGAGTGTTTTAACACTAAAATTAGTGGTTTAATTAACTATAGGTTGTTATTACTATGGGTTTTATGTTATTAATGTATAGTGACAATAACAAAACAGAATTTCATTTATTAATTTTTTGTCACACAACAGTTACAAGTATTGAGCCATACAATACTGAAATTGATGTTTCATGTCCAAAGCTATTGTATTGAAATAACTAAGGTCACAATCAAAAAATATGTCGTATGTATAGACACTACTACAACACAATAATTAGGCAAAAAACATTTTCTTGATTCCTTATCTAATTTCTCCTTGGACTCGGTTCTGTTCACCATTTAATCCCTTCCTCTTTTCCCAGGTAATAACTCGCTGTTCTCATCTCGACTATTTTCATCTACTTCTTGCCCTGATGTGTCACTATCACTGACAATAACAGCATCTTTTTCATCTCCACCATTAGAATCAGTTGACCATCCATCAAGTACATCATCAATGAATGCTCGCACTTGATCCCCTTCAGGACTACAAGGTTCCAACTATAACAATATTTGCTCTTAATTATACAATCAAATGTCATGCTGTATCTTATGCAGAACTCCAGTAAGATAAAACTGTTTCAACAGCGCATCACAAGCCTATGCGCAACTGCACCTACAAAACACATTTGTACCACTCTACCGAGATCTCGTAGCAGCTAAATCTACCTCTACATAGATACTCCTCAAGCCATCGTACGATGTGTGGTGGAGGGTACCATGTACCACTCCTGTTCCACTCGCAAATAGAACGAGTGAAAAACGGCTGTCTATATGCTTCCGTATGAGCCCTAATTTCTCATATCGTGTCTTCGTGGTCCTTACGTGTAATGTGTGTTGGTGGCAGTAGAATCGTTCGACAGTCAGCTTCCAATGCCGGTTCTCTAAATTTCTCAGTAGTGTTTCTTGTAAAGAACATCGCCTTCTTTCCAGGGATTCCCATTTGAGTTCCTTAAGCACCTCTGTAACACTTATGTGTTGTTCGAAACTACCGGCAACTAATCTAGCAGCCCACCTCTGAACTGGTTTGATGTCTTCCTTCGATCTGACCTGGTATGGATCCCAAACACTCAAGCAGTATTCAAGAATAGGTCGTGCCAGAGTCCTATATGCAGTCTCCTTCACAGGTAAACCACTCTTTACTAAAATTCTCCCAATAAACCAAAGTCGGCCATTCGCCTTCTCTACCACAGTACTCTCATGCTCGTTCCACCGCATATCGTATAGGTAAAACAGTAAATATGGACAGCAATCCCTAATGACATATTCGACAAATTTAGTGAACTAATCCCACTCAATCCCGCATGTGCTGCCATACAACCAGGAGCAACGTCACGCTATTACTATTTACTAACAAGTAATTTAATGAAATACTCCCAAATAAAGGCAAGTTCCTTCAACAGACATGCTTATACAGGAAACAAACTTGCTTTTAATTAATTATATTCACGCCGATAGACTTGTACATCGTAAAATGACAATGATGTATCATCCTCTCAAGGAGAAGTATGCTAGCACAACATATCACCAAGAGGGATAAATTCTTAGTCTCTGCTCATATTCCTTTAACAACAGCTAGCAACAGCAACCTGTAAGTACACAATTCCACAAAAGACATCTACCAAAAGGACATCAAACAACAAAATCACTTGTAGCAGCTCACAAAGACAACAACATGTTGGCGGCTCATCACACACACCACTGTATAGGTTCCATCCTACTCACTGTCTGCTCGCTGGGCTACTCTCAGCGCTCCTCTGGCTGTTGCTAAAGGGCATTCATTGCCCACTTACCCAGTAGGCAAGAGTTTTATAAGTCCCTCTGAAGGCGAGAAAAACTTGCAGTAAATATCAGTAACTATCCCTCGCTATTTGTGTGGACACCAATCACATAATACTCATTGACTCTCAACTTGATTGACTTCGGTACTTTCACCTGCTGCGCCCATTTTCAGCTCTGATATATGAGCCATAATTACACCACCTTTACCTCCTGGTGTAACCAATGGCCCCTCCAAAACCCAGACAGTAATTATAGGGTGCACCATCCGCACCTTCTATCTCCATGACATCTTCCTTACCTTTTACGACCGTCCTATCCAGTTAACTAACACACTAAAGTATCTTGGACTAACCATTGACCGGTAACTAAAGTGGAAACTTCACCTACTCGATGTCCAACAGAAAGCCCACAACAGACTAAAACTACTAATAGGCCAAACTTGGAGATGACACCCCTCCTCCAATATTCACCACACCTACAAAACCCTGTTCTGACCTGTCCTCTGCTATGAAAATGTTGCATGGATCTCCACCCCTTCAAAGTTTTATAAGTCCCTGCAAATCCTAGAACACCATGCATTCCACCTAACTTTCTGCATCTGTTTACCTTCCATGACATGAAACATTTCTCATCTCATCACATTCCCGCTCCTTCCTCGACCATGTCAAACACCTCTACATCTCCTGTAGTATCCACAAACTAGATTCCAATAACCACATTGTCTCCACTCTGGTCACCAACCCTGGCATGCTGCCATGCTTTTACAAACACACCCCTCCATCCCTACACCTACACACTATTCATATCCTACCCCAACGCAAGTTCAACCAACTCCCTCTCCTGGGCAATGAGACCTGCCCTGATATATATCCTTCCTACCAACTTTAACTTTTCCTGACCAGTCCCACTCTAAGTCAGTGCTCCGCTCTCCTCTCCATTCATCTCCATCGCTTCCCCTTCGCAACCACAACCCTGCCCCCACTTCACACTACTCTTTCCCCACTGTCTTTTCCACTGTACATATTCCCACTACCCACCTGAACTCCTATCTATCATTTCCATAGTTTTTCTGCCTAACAGACCCCTATCACTTCACCTACACCCATCAACCCTGTGAACATTCTCTCCTCACAAAATACTTCTCACCCAGTGAAGATCCTTTAGATTTCAAGTGTAAGAGCAGTGCTCCAGTGCTGTTTTCGTAGAAGACTCATACCACACTGCAATTGTGTATTTTTAAATTTTATGTGTTTTTCATCCATTTAGTGTCCACCTTTAATCTTTTCAATTTAAAAACGAAAAACTGTCCCTAGACTTTTTCTTATCATTATTATATTTTTAGGAATGGTCTTGGCTGAAGAGCAGGGTTTTGTAGTGCTAACACCTACCCACTGCCGATGTGGGGTGAGGGGGATGAAATAACAATATAGGGAAAGAAATTACATTCCTTTACTTCAACCAATTGAAGGGTGACAGGTGTCATTAACCTGGTAATGTGATATGATCTCTTGAACCTGGGTAGCAGCTTCTTTGTGATCTTGTCGACATCTCTACTCATTGTGTGGTGTCACCGCCAGACACCACACTTGCTAGGAGGTAGCTTTAAATCGGCCGCGGTCCCTTAGTACATGTCGGACCCGCGTGTCGCCACTGTGTGATCGCAGACCGAGCGCCACCACAAGGCAGGTCTCGAGATACAGAATAACACTCGCCCCAGTTGTACGGACGACATTGCTAGCGACTACACTGACGGAGCATCGCTCATTAGCCGAGCAGATAGTTAGAATAGCCTTCAGCTAAGTCCATGGCTACGACCTAGCAAGGCGCCATTAGCCTTACATAGTTTGATAGTTATCGTATGAAATGTCTCATCAAGAACGCTGTATACAAATGGTGGATTAAAGTTAAGTATTCCAGTAGCTACGTACTTTTCTTTATAGCATTTATTGAGCGTCCTGTTTCAGACCATCAAGTCCGCCTGCTTGCTTAATGGCCACCTCCCTTAAATAATGTGCGTAGTGTTGGCAATCTGTCAACACTACACATTGCCTGATAATTCTTAATGAACATCATGTCTTCCATATAATATGGATTTACTTGATGCCCAATAGTGTACTTCTTAGCTTGCTGTTGATGCATTCTATGGATGTTAGCCTTCGGTGCCCTCCCAGCTGTGCAGTGTTTTCACTAATCTCATCAGGCAACAAATCCTCTATGCCCCAAAGATTACTGAGGGGTGAGTTAACTGTAAAGGTAAAAATCAATTGAACAGGAATTGGTTTATGTGCTTTATGGGCTTGATACCTGGCTGTGTTAAGGGCAAACATGAGCCAGTAAAATGATTGATCCCACTTACTTTGAATATCCTGATGATAAGCAATCATCACTGCTCAAAGGTTCTGGTCAAAGCTCTCGGCATTTAGCGGGTTTGATCTGGTTAATACCCAAATCAAAACGAAAGTTTCTGAAAAAAATGGGTGCAAGAGGAAGTTGCACTGTTGTTAACAATAGCATTACTGGGACCAAAAGCATTAAAAGACCAAAATATACTTACGACCATTGTGAGTTCTGGCAATGGTCCTACAAAGACCACATATAATTTTTTAAGGGGAGCCTCTGCTGGTGTGGATGCTAGGAAACTGACTCACAGCACAAATTTGACAATTTTGTACTCTATCCTTAATGTCGCTAACCATACCTTTCCAAATAAACTTCCTGTAAATTTTTTTCCTGTGTTTGTAGACAACCAATATGTCCACCCACTGTATGAAAGTATTAAACTATGTACCAAATTAGCTCTGTTGGTACCTCTACTTCAGGCTGTCCATCAGTTTTCTGTGTACAGCACACAACCTGTTCCTTCACTGAACCTAGAGGCACCAACTTTGCTCTGTTTAGTCAATCTTTAATGACCTTAGTAACTAAACCTTGGTCTTGATGCTGTATAAACCCTTTACACTATGATACAAAGGCCATTAAAATTAAATTAACTTGCTCAGGACGAGAAGGGTTGCATAGTAGAATATTCTATTCGATAGTATTTTACTAGTTAACTAGTCTACTAAGACCATCAACAACTCGATTTTTAGTGCCCCTAACGTGCACAATCTCAAACCTAAATGCCTGTATTTGAATAGCACATTGCATTATTTGGTAGTCTTACGAGGCCTGCCAAGGACCCAGCTCAATGTCTGGTTATCAGTCTCGAGCTGAAAGGTTTTATGTTGAGAATAATAACGAATCTTTTCCAGAGTGAAAGGAACCACCAAGGCCTCCAGTATATAAATGGAATATTTCCTCTCTGCATCAGATAATTCCCTTGATGTGTACACAACCAGTCGTTTACCTTTATCTCCATTCTGCAATAGCACAGCTCCTAGGCCAGATATGCTGGCATTCGTTTGTACAATAATTTTTCTCAAAATTGGGTAACACTGAAATTGGAGCATAAACTAACGCTCCTTCCAATGCCTGGAGGCAGCGTCTTGTGATGGACTCCATTGAAACTTGCCCCTTTTGCCTAAGCTAAGTGATTCAGCTGTACTTTCCTTTAGGAAAATTGAGGAACAAATTTCCTAAAAAAATTTGCCATGCCAATAAAGCTGACAATGGCTTTGGCATCTGTAGGCCTGTGACAATTAAGAACTGCTTGCACTCTCACTGGATCAATGATTACTCCCTTTGCAGAGACTACGTGACCCAAAAACTGAATCAGTCTTCCTGCAAACTTGACCTTATCTGGACTAACAGTCAACCCAGAATGATGTAACCTATCAAAGACTTGATTAAGATTATTATAATGTTCCTCCATAGTCCCACTATACACAACCAGTTCATCAAGATAGTGGAATACAAACTCAAACTTAATATCTGAGAAAATGGACTCCATGAGTTGTGACAAGACCACTGCTCCAGTGACTAAACCAAATGGCTCCCTTATAAATGGAAATAAATTCCAGTCTCTAATTAATGCAGTGACTTTCCTAGAGTCTTTATGCAAAAGTGGAGTTGTTTATAAGCCTGTTTCAAATCAGGTACTGTAAACACCATTGCACCCTTGAGCCAGGCAAAACACAAATGGAGATCATGAAGCAGAATAGATCTGAGAATTACCTTTTTATTAAGTTCCCTACAACCTACAACAGTGCTTGAGCCGCCCCCCCCCCTCTCCTAGCTTAGCTAATAAAAATACTGGTAACACATAAGGTAATTTTGAGGGTTTAACAACCCCCTTCTCTAATATGTTCTGAATGTGGCTTTTAAGCTTCTTTACTCTAGGTGATGATAATCGATACAGGGCCTTCCTAACAGGAACTTGATCTTCAAGCTCTATTTCAAAAGCAAAGTGATTCCCAGTTTTGCATTCAAGACATCTCAAAAGCGTGAACACAGGTCTCAAATGTGGAGCCTCTGTTGATTACTCAAATGCTTCAAATCATTTAGTGACATCTGTCTTATTGGTGTTGTCTCTCCATCCAACTCTGGAATAGTTCCTTGTATTAGCTCGTTTTGGCCACCATAAGTCTCACACAACGAATCCTTGAGATTTTGAGCAAACCTGAAACACTAACTACTGCCTGCCCAGTGAACAACTATCCCAACCTCCCTCATAAAATCCGAGCTAATATTAAAAGAGGTTGACAAAATAGGGATTACCATAGCGTTAACTCTCCACATAAAACGTTGTGTTCTCAAACAGACAAGCAACACCCCTAAGACCTGCATCTGGTCATTGTTAGCAGCTACTACATGCATTGATTTCTGTTCAGTTTTTCCCTGCTAGCAACAACTACTACTCCTACTAACTGACTCTGCTCCAGCATTGTTATGAAGCTGCCAGAATCCATCAACCCACAAAGTGGCTCATTAATAACATAATAGCATACATATGGAAACAGTTTAGACTGCCTTCATTTTATGGTTATAACTAACCCACACTGCAGTTTTCCCAGAGTGGCTACGCAAGATGAAGCTCTCAGCTGTCACTGTTCTGCTCCCTTGCCTCGACCTACAGGACAGCGCCGGGCTAGGTGGCCAGTAGCAAAACTCCTTCAGTGACCTTTAGATGCATACATCGTATTCTCAGATGGTTTGGCTTCCGTCATTTCTTTCCCTTTCCTTCACTTATCGACATAAGAAGCCCCCTGCATGTGACTAACCATATCCCTCAAGGTCACAAAATCTTAGGGCTTTTCACGAAACACCGTTCTCTGTCGGTCCTCCGGCGTCATATCCTCAAGAATATGTCGTACGACTTCCGGTTGACTAATTTCTAGGCACAAAACTCTCGTACTCCGTTTAACTCTATCTGCATAGCAAATAACCTGCTCTTGAAAACCTTGCTCGCCCCCATAGTGCGAATTAATGAGCTAATGCAACGTCCTGATCGGTATGGATTCCTTGCATATCCTCTTATGAAATCCGTGCAAGGTTTCTCCCTCAATAATGGCATCTTGCACTTTTCCCAGCTAGCTGCCCTTAACCTTCATGGCAACTGGTTGTAGCAAATCTACTTGTCTAACGCTAAAGGCTCCACCCTGCTCTTCCATTTCATCCAAAAAGTGCAAAAACGTAAAAAACCTGTGGACTCGAACTTCCTGAAAACTCATCTGTTTGTTGTAAAAAGCTTGAAGAGAATTCGACAGCTTACTAAGGTGACCAAGCCCACTATCCTCTACTATTTTATCTACTGAAATCTCCTCTTCTCTCGGTTTCGATTTAAAACTAGCCAACCACAAGGACATCATAAAACACCCCTCTTGTAATTCCATTAACGGTGATCTATTAAACGTGGTGTTGCTCACTAACAACAAGTCCTTAATTTGGTTCCTCTAATGTTCCAGCTTCATACCTAGGTTACGAATTTGACCTGCAGGTGGATCAGCAATAACCTAAAAATCCTGACAAATATCAAGCTCTTCCAATGCCTTATCTGTAACAGAAAGTGCAGATCTCTTATTTCTTCATCTGCTTCAACAACTCCAAGAGGGTTTCCTGGGTTTTAGCCCCTCTAATTGTAATCTCATACATCAACTCCTTCTTCTGAAGGTAACTAGGGTCAGAGATCCATCTTGGTTCCACCTTGCAAATTTGACTAACTTGAAAAACTACACACTCCAAATCGACTACATCAATAACTTTGTTGATTTCGATTGTAGCATCAAGGCATAACCCTCAAAATGCTATAACCTCACTCTGCAGTGTACCACTTCAAACCCCTGCTTGATCCCAAGAACAATACTTGAGTAGGGGGGCTGAGGTTTATCCCTTTCGCGATTCTTCAGCAACCACTAATTACAACACTCATGTCAGAGACCAGAACCAACAACCAGCTAGGGCAATAAGCCACACGCTAATTAGCGCTCTGCAAGGCTTAAGGTTGTACATGTCTCATAACGTGTTTAGAACAGTGACCACGCTCACTTCATATAGGCTGAAGTACAACCTTATGTGGAGACCAGTAGCTAAATGCAGCAAGTGAGCCACTTTAACCAACATAAGATATATTGGGTATTAGCTCCACCACAATTCACAATTATCTAAGGCCCCTACTACCAACGACAGACTTGTACACATTAAAATGACAATGACGTGTCATCAGTACACCAGTCATAATAGGAGCCAGGTTAACCAGCTCAACACTTCAAAACTACATAAATATTTCATAAATATTTAAAGAACAACTAGAGCGACTATAACCACAGCTTAAAAAACATCAAACGAATTCCTCTCAAGGAAAAGTATGCAAGCACAACAACACATCACCAAGAGTGATAAATTCTAGTCCCTGCTCATATTCGCTTAGCAACAGCTAACAAAAGCAGAAAAACACAAAAGCTTTGATCTTTCAAACACTGATGGCATGAAGCTAATCGAGATAATCAACGACCCCTAACTACAGAATTCTGCAAAAAATATCGATAAAAAAAAATCAAGCAAAGCAACTTTCAAGGACAACAGTGTGTCAATGGCCCTCTGCACACACCACCACAAAGGATCCATTTGACTCACTGCCCACTTGCCGGGCTGCCCCCAGCGCTCCCCTAGCTAATGTTAAAGGGCATTCATTACCCACTTACAAATTAGGCAACGGTTTGAACCAGCAGGTCTTTTAAATTGACACCGAAACCCATCATGGCCAAGGGCTAAAGAAAAGCTCATGGGAAGTCCCATATCATATACTCCCTTACCACACAATTTGTCTGAATCATACTTGACAAACTGACAGCAAAAGTTAGTACTGAATAATTCAAACAATGTTGAAAGGAGAGAAAATTTTGGTGATGGGAGAGAAATTGCAAAGTCCTCCAAGGTTCAGTTTTCGCTCCACTCTTATTTCTCAAGTATGTAAATGATTTTCCACTTAATATTCATCAGGTCCTATTAGAAGGAAAATAACAGAAGAGATTGTTAGTGAAGGTTTTCAAAGAATTATTAAGTGGTTCTGTAAAAATGGATTGTCCCTTGATTTTGAGGAGACACACTATATTCAGTTCTGTACAACAAACAGAGTTGTACTAACATCTGATGTAGCAAATGAGCAGAAATCAGTAAATAGGATAGAATAGTCCAAATTTTTCGGTATACATATTGATGAAAGCTTGTAATGGAAAAAGCAAATTACAGAGCTGCTCAAAAAATTAAGTTGAGCTACTTTTGCCCTTCATGTAATTGACAGTCTTGGAAACAAACAAGTCAGCCTTCTGACACGTATTGGGTATTTCCACTCAGTAGAGTCTTACGGAATAATTTTCTGGGGTAACTCATTACTTACAGAGAAAGTAGTGACTGCACAAAAGCGAGGAGTAAGAATATGAGGTGTCCACCTGTGGTCGACATGTGGGTACCTCATCAAATAGTTAAGCATTTTCACTGAATTATCACAACTTATAAATTCACTAATGAAATTTGTCATAAGTAATCCATCTCAATTTGACACCAATAGTGACGCTCACACATACAACACTAGAGGAAAAAAATGACCTTTGTTACCCATTAGTAAAACTGTCATTTGCAACAAAAAATTGTGATCATTTGTCCAATAATATAAAATGTCCGACAGGTAGCAAACTAAGTCTTAAATCTAACCTAAAGTCGTTTCTCATAATCAACTCTTTCTATTCCAAGGATGAATTTCTACATAAAAATTGGTAGCCTGTAAAAAATCTACTTTGTTAGTGTAACTGCATGCGAAGGACTAAAATAATGTGTTCATTAATGTTAACACTCAACAAACATAGATATCCCGCTAACCGACTTTTTCCACATCATTTGGATAAAAGAATCGTTCAGATGATCTATGGAACATGTAACTAACTAACTAGTTACCTAACTCTCTCAAATCGGAAATAATAGAAATCTGAGCAAAACACAGTTTCTTCTCTACAAATGACACATGTATTGAAAATACCTACAAACTAAAATTCAATGATTTGAAGTCCTTTCACTGTTCCTATATGACTATTACAGCTCTTCTCAGTTTATTCGTCTAAGATATGTTGTTTGTTCCAGCAACAGAAAAGGATGTGGGCAGTTCTCAACTATGGCAGAGAAATGGGCAGGATGTGTTCAAATCTATACAGATTGCTCAAAAATGGATACAGAACGACTTACGAGATGCGCTTTCTTCTGTCCACGAACTGTGGACAAAAGGAAGTTTCAACTACCAGGCGATGCTTCCATGTTTTCACTGAAACATTTATTATTTTACCAGATGGTACTATAAGCAAGCACTCTCAAAATCCTCAAGGCAGTAATAACCACTAACACGCAAAGTGTTCTGAGATGTATTAGCTACCGAATTTGGAACAAATGAACTTGTGGATACACCCTTGACCTATCAAGCAAAAACGAATGTTCACATCGTAAGATTTGTTTGAATTAAATCTCATTCCAAAATTCAATATAATGACAAAGTATATCAATTAACGAAAGACGAAATTAGCACGGTAAGGCCTATGGACAATAAACTTCTATACAGAGGCTAAATACTGGAAGTAAAATGACAAGTAATTCTCTTGTGGCGGGAAGAAAGGAGCGAAAGTCAAAAAACAAGAGATGTAAACTATTCAGGTATGCAGCCATTCATACCAAGACTGCCATGGTTTATAAAGTCCAATTACTCCAGAAAAACTGTATCGTTCTGTTTGAGAATGTTTCTGAGTGCAAGACCTTTGAGAAAGGCGGAGCGAAATTGTTCAGTCGCTTTCGAAATTTGGTCACTGCCGAGCACTCTGTACTATTCCAGTTCTTGCAGATAAAATCAGTAGTACATACGGTTTTTAGTTCAAGTGGGTACAAAAATCTAAAAGGAATTATGGCCAGGCCATCGATCGTACGTAAAGAACGGAATTACCTGTTTTCATACAAACAAGTGGTTTTCTGTCAATTGCGTCTTGTACTGTAATTGAAAATATTACCCACTTACATCCGAAAGACGCATTTATGATTTTATCTCTACAAAATATGTCCGATGAAGGCTACATGTTATCTTCTTATATTTTTAATTTTTTAAAAGAATGGAGGTTACATAGTATTATGCTAGAGCAGTAATAATAATAATAATAATAATACAGACAAAAAATAGGAATAGATAATACAAATATTAAAGAAGAACTAAAAAAAATATAGACGAAGATTAACAAAAATACTGAAAACAGAATTGACAGCAAGAAACAAGACAAAAGCTATAAATACTTATGCTATACCAATATTGACCTACTCATCTGGAGTAGTGAAATGGAGTAACACAGACCTAGAAGCACTCAATACACTTACACGATCACAATGCCACAAATATGGAATACATCACATACATTCAGCAACTGAAAGATTCACATTAAGCAGAAAGGAAGGAGGAAGGGGATTTATCGACATAAAAAACCTACATTATGGACAGGTAGACAATTTAAGAAAATTCTTTATAGAACGAGCAGAAACTAGCAAAATACACAAAGCAATCACTCATATAAATACATCGGCTACACCACTGCAATTTCATAACGACTTCTACAACCCTTTAGATGATATAACATCAACAGATACGAAGAAAGTAAATGGGAAAAAGAAAACACTACATGGCAAGCACCCGTATCATCTAACACAGCTACACATCGATCAAGACGCATCCAACACATGGCTAAGAAAAGGCAATATATACAGTGAGACTGAAGGATTCATGATTGCAATACAGGATCAATCAATAAACACCAGATATTACAGCAAGCATATTATTAAAGATTCCAATACCACAACAGATAAATGCAGACTTTGCAAACAACAAATGGAAACAGTAGATCACATCACAAGCGGATGTACAATACCAGCAAATACAGAATACCCCAGAAGACATGACAATGTAGCAAAAATAATACATCAACAGCTTGCCTTACAACATAAACTTATAAAGCAACATGTTCCCACATACAAGTATGCACCACAAAATGTACTGAAGAACGATGAATACAAATTACACTGGAACAGAATCATTATAACAGATAAAACAACACCACATAACAAACCTGACATCATACTCACCAATAAAAAGAAGAAATTAACACAACTAATCGAAATATCCACACCCAATACAACAAATATACAAAAGAAAACAGGAGAAAAAATTGAAAAATACATCCAACTTGCTGAGGAAGTCAAGGACATATGGCATCAGGATAAAGTTGACATTATACCAATTATACTATCAACTACAGGAGTCATACCACACAATATCCACCAGTACATCAATGCAATACAGCTACATCCAAACTTATATATACAACTACAGAAATCTGTAATTATTGACACTTGTTCAATTATCCAAAAGTTTCTAAATGCAATGTAACTTATACCGTACAGTTAAAAGGAAGTCACGCTTGATCAAGGTCCACGTCACCTTCCATTTTTAACCAGCCATAACGTCTGAGACAAGAAAGAAATTATAATAAAAGACCAACATGGTCTATGCCTGAAGTAACCATGACATTCAAAACATTAACATTCACCTCAGTGTAAAATGGAGGTTATGCTTTTTCTTTACTGCAGGGTATGTTAACCTCGAAGCTATGTTGTTTATAAATGTGTTAAGTTATGCATTCATGTGGACTGGGTTGCAGATAAGTGAAAAATTTAAAGTATTTGTAAAAATTAATTCCTTAGTTAGTGAAACTGTACTATTTTTCCTATCACGCCTTCATCAACCTTGAAAGTGAGATGTCTTGCTGATTTATAATAAAAAAAACGAGTTAAAAGCATCCAGCACTAAATCAAGTAACATAGAAGGTTCAGTCAAATGAAAAGGTGCAATTGCAGATATCTGGACAACGGGTTGAAGGTGAGGTTGGTCCTATATGCTGTTAATATCCACCTATCTGTCGGCCATAATACATGTTACATTTGTTGCGCATGGGGGTGTACTGTGACACATCAGCAGAGGTTGGTTACTTATCTCTACCCCTTTCTCTCCACCAGGTAAGATGTGGCGCCATGTGACACACCAATGGATAATGCCAGTGACGAACATTACCAAGGAAGAACAGTGGAGTGTGATATGCTTTCTTCGTGTGGAAGGTGTCCATCCTGCAGAAATACACAGGAGAACACAGGGTGTGTATGGTGTAAAGTGTGTTTCAGACAAAACAATGCGTAAGTGGTGTCAGCGTTTTCGTTGTGGCAGGGAAAAATGGAAATGAGTGTATGGCATCGTTGGCTGGGAGGCCCCTATTCAGGGAAGTTAGGCTGGCAGGTGCAAGTCTTATTTCATTCGACGCCATATTGGGCGACTTGCGCTCCAGTGATGAGGATGAAATGATGATAAGCACAACACAACACCCAGTCCCTGAGAGGAGAAATGATAGATGATGTGCGACCCAGGCAGGTGACGAATTGTGAGACAGTTCCTGCTATTGACAACTGCATTCACACTGATTCACCTTGGATGTCATTAGTGCTCGAATAAAGGTGTCCCATGACAGTGTGCATGCGACTGTGAGCAATAAGCTTGGTTACCAGAAGGTTTGTCCTCAGAGTGTCACCAAATGTTTGTCCAAGATACAGTGAAACAACAGAATGGGAATGTCACTGAACCATTTGATGCGATATCAGAAGAAGGGCGATGATTTGCTTTCCAGGATCATTGCTAGAGATGAATCCATATGCTCACTGTTTCATCTGGAATCCAAACATGTGAGTATGCAGGGGGAACATGAAGGATCGCCTAAACCAATCCACAACATCAGCTGTTAAGGTAATAGTGACCTTCGATGAGCAGTGACCTCTGCAAATAGAGTTAATCCCCAATGGAGAAACGATAAGCGTCAACAGAGCCCCTCTGATTTCCACGTTTTTGGGCCACACAAGAAACACCTTTGGGGCACCACTGTGGATTGGATGACGATGTGCAACAAGTTGTGACAGAGTGATTTCATACTCAACCCAAGGAGTTCTTCTTCCAGGGCAGTCTTCATTCCATGCCAAAGTGCGATAAATGCCTCAACAATCACGGTCATTATATATAGCTCTCTCAAGTAATAAACTCCATACATGGAAATGGACCTTTTATTTTGACTGCTCCTTATATATTCATCACAACCCGAAAAAAAACACAGTTGTGTTTATCATGGAGCAAATAACATCCTCTGGTGGGACTGTATAGTGTTGCACTCTGGTAAAGTTCCTTTTGCTGACAGCCATGAGGAGAGCGTTATTTGCACCATAATAAATTCAGACGGCAAAGGTATTCAAAACATTGCCCTGATTAAAACAACAGCAATTTGGATCACACTACAAATAATATATTTTCAAAGGTACAGTTTAAATTTCCAAAGTGTTCCAATATTCAGAAAACTGTTTTACATGTACAACAAGATTGTAGGCATTCAGTAAACAATAAATTTCAGGCTCTTGATATATCCTGTGATCTATCAATAGTGGCTGTCTTCGTAAATCATAATATCCTTCTAAGTAAATTAGAATGTTACTGTGTGAGAAGAGAAGCCACAAAATTGATCAAATTGTATGGGTGTCAATGGGAAAGAGTCATACATTAAACTATCAGTCATCCAACTGGAACCTACTGGGGGAAGTGGTGCAATGGTTAACGTAGTGGACTCCAATTCTTGAGGGTAATGGTCCAAATCTTCATCCAGACATCCAGATTTAGGTTTTTTGTGATTTCCCTAAATCGATCCAGGCAAATGCTAGGTTGGATGCTTTGAAAGGGTGAAGCTGATTTCCTTCACCATCCTTGACACAACATGAACTTGTGCTCTGTGCCTAATGACCTCGATGTCGACAGGACATTAAAACCCAAACTTCCTTCTTTCAAACTGAAAATAATTATGTTAAGTGTCCCACAAGGATCCAACTTAGGACATTTGCCTTTCATCATCAACATTACCAGATGTCAAAATTTTTTGTTTGCAGATGACATAAAAACTGCAATCAAATCCCACATCATGTACCAGTCAGTATAGTTATAGAATGGCTCCTAAAAATTCTTTCTCACTAAACTTTGAAGAGATGCATTAAATGCAGTTCAGAGCTTGTGAGAGATTTCATCATACATGTGTCTAAAGTACAATGTCAGTCAGAGAAGAGGTTGACAATGTTGAATTTTTGATAAAACACACAGTTGGGAGGAGTGTACCATGCAACTGCCGAAGCGCTAAAATAAACTTTATTTGTTTTGCAGTTGTTCTCAGAAAAATGTGATGTAAAACAGGGTGTCCAGAAATTCCCAAAAACAAAAAAAAACGAGTTTTTCAGATTTTCCAGACAGTATTTGATTTTTCCAGAGTAGTATTATGCTTAGTTCTTAAGTAATTATGTTAGATTTTTGACAAACTTTACTATTTTTTCAAAGTATAGCAATGTAGTGGGGGCTACACTCTGAATTAAAACTCTTAGAATGAATAGGGTTTATCTTAACCAAAAAATAAACATACCAGTATCTGACAACAGAATTAAGTGCAAAACGTACTTTGAACAAAAAAAAATAAGAATGAGACTAAGTTGTGAAGGAAGTACAACATCAGTAATAAACATTTACATCAGGTACAACCAACTGCTTGGAGCACACAGACATAAAAACAAAGAGCGTTTTCTATTTAGTACGTAAAAAATATACTTTTTACAAAGAGATCTAAGAATAAAATTCGAATACAATTTGAACAAAACGATAATGATAACATTAAGTTAAGTCACAAGCAGGTAGTTTTTGGCGATAGAACGACTTCTTCAATCTTTGAAAGCTCTTTCTCGGCATTCTTCATGAATTTTGTTTTCATACTTTGTAGCGCCCTCAGGTTTACTAATTTTCTTCTTTCTCTCATTTTCTTTTGAGGAGAGGGGGAACAAAAGGACGGTAGATTGCGGTCGCACAGCACCGAGCTGAGGATTAACGATAAGCGTAGCAGTGCATCGAACCAAACAGAAGGCAAGCAAATGCCTCTGCCCGAAATCAAATCAATCCCAGCTAGCACTCAAGCTTATTTCAAGGTGGATATTGAGTTTAGGTTCAGTTGAAAATTCAAGATTGAAAAATCAACCTGTTACACAGCTTGTTTCAAGGTGGGTATTGAGTTTAGGTTCAGTTGAAAATTCAAGATTGAAAAATCAACCTGTTACACAGTTTACATCAAGCTGTAAAAATTTAGCTTCAATTAAAATAATTATCCCAAGCTTGAAATAAACTGTAATTTCCCTGGAAGGCTGTACAGCAGATGCGCGCGCAGCATAGCTATTAGCTTCCATAGACGTCCACGGGAAGCGCCACAAGCGTTTATAAGCCGTGACGTAAGGGTGTTGTCGTGTTTGACGTCATGACGGCGCGGAGTTTGGTTTTAGTGTGGCTGTCTCCAGTTCTGTTTTATCTTATTTTATTTACTTTTCTGAGCCTTGCTATGTTTACGGCCATTTTACCTTTGTGACGCGCGTTAATGGTTGTGGTTTGTTGACAAGTTTGTTTTATACTAGAAAACAGTTCGGTACGTTAATGTTACAAATGTTAAATATTACGTAACCTAAAGTTACGTTTACGGCCATTTTACCTTTGTGACGCGCTTTAATGGTTGTGGTTTGTTGACAAGTTTGTTTTATACTAGAAAACAGTTCGGTACGTTAATGTTACAAATGTTAAATATTACGTAACGTAAAGGAATACCATATTCTTTTACGTAGAAAAATTGAGCCTGGATAAAAGTGAAATGGATTACCAGCTAAGAATACATATTACAAGTTGTTGTGCAAAAAGAGGTCATTTTAAACTAACTCTCTAATACGTGGCACAAATAAATTAAAACTTCTTCATAATTTTTTCACACCATTTCCATTCTGACATTTATTTAATTAATTAGGTTCAATAAATTCAGATTAATATTTATATAGCTTAAAACAAGCTGTAAATACCAGGCTGTATTCCACGTGTGTAGATACAGCTGGAGCCAAGCTTGATAAGTCAAGCTTGAAATATAGCTTGAACTCTGCCAACTTTGATGTTTGTTTCAAGCTTGAATCCAGCTAACAGGCCTGAATATTCCAGCTTTGATCAAGCTTATATACTTGAACTTTACAGCTGGAAACAAGTTTGAAACCGGCTTACTGTGCTATCTGGGATTACCATGTCTTTACGAGGATTTTTTTGGCAAAATGCAAAAATTCCCTGAGTTTCGTTCAAGTTTTCAGAACAAAAAAGATCACTGTGTTTTCGCCGTTTTCCAGGACTCTGAATACCCTGTAAGAGTAAAAAAGGCAGCGTACATTCTTATTTCAATCCGTAACATCACACAGGGTAAGCAACAAGAACAGCTAAAATTAACCGAGTCCAAAAGCGTATTATGTGTCTCAAGAACTTCCGGCAACTGGGTACCTTAATCACTGTTTTCCAATGTATTTATTCGTTAATGAAATTTCCCACAAATAAGACGTCATTTGCACAAAAAAACTTTTCCGTTCATTGAATCTCTAATACAAATGAATGTGTCGGTAATCTACATAAAGATTTAAAGGCACTTACTTTGGTCTAGAAAGGTGTTAATAGTATATATTCAGAAACAAATAATAGCTTGCCTGCAGCCATAAAAATTTAGGAACTAAAATTAAGGGAGTCTACTTCAGTGGCGATTGCGGGCATTTCGATTTACCGCCGTTCGTCTATCCACCAAAAAGGTCGATGTCAACTGTACTAGATCGACAATAACCTTTCATTTTGATGTTATTCGTGTATGTATCATTGGATCTGCGCCAACATATGCTTCAGATATCTGTAAAACAATAGCAGGTGCGAAATGTTAGAAAGTATGTTACATTACAGCTGTAAGCACTGCACAATTTTCACAAACGTATGTGTGCGCTGACGTACATACCGCAAAACGAAACAAATGAAAAATGTGGTGGAAGATCTTTGACAGATTACGCTTTGGAGAAATCAATGATCAGTGAGCGAATGTCACAAAAGGCGGATAAGGTAATTGCTAGTATTGTTATTTGTTTAGTTTCGTTGACAGCTGTTGCCGACGGTAGTCAATTAAGCGAATCCTGTTATCCCTTTGGTTTTATGTTGCTCACTTTTATCACAAATGGAAGTTAGTGATGGTATTAGACAGGTAATTTAAAAAAAAAGTTTTGCCTCTTTGTCGCACTAGACATCAAAATCGAAACTTTCGTTCATCTACTGTTCTTAATGCCTTTGAAAGTATTTGGCAGCTTAATTGTAATATTCGTGAATGGAAAAACGTTGTCTTTAACGCCGTGTTTATGCCGCATACAGTTAAATTCGAGTACATTGTAAGAGTCGTGTAAGTCCTTCCTAGAAATAACAAAATTAATTTAAGATTTTTGACCTTAAGATAGTGAGTAAAAGTGATGACACATATTTGTATTTGTTAAAGCGCGTGCTGTTTTTGGTAATTTAGTGAAATTTTATTTCCTCGCGCAGTTGACATTACGTATTCTAGCATTTGTCGCAAAGGCAGTGTAACGAATATTGACCAGATAAATGTTCAGTCAAAATAACCAGAATATAATGTTGTTTGTGTCCTGCGACAGATGTGAACAGGAATGTTCTTTGTTGCTGTTAGTGTCCTAGAAATTTATATTGGGAAGGTTGACAGAAACTGAAAGTTTATGTAATGGAAAAATACTTAATATTTGTTTGATGTGCTTGCTCCTGTCCAGTGTTGTTACTGTAGATCATTATCGTATCAATTAAAAATGTTTATGTATAGTGTACTTCGTTGGTATCCATTAGTGAGTATTAGCCGTAACTGTTTTTTAAAAAGTATCTTGCAAACCATTCAATTTTTTGTGATAGAAACGATAGTGTGGGAGGTCAGTGTTGCTTCTGAGGAAGTCCACTAACAGTTTACTAGTTAAAAAGAAATGAAAGGCTGTTGTGTCAACTGAGATATTTGATTGGTTGGCGCACTCATCATTTAGTGATGTTTGCAATAAGAGTGTGGGTGCATATACAAAGCTGTATAATCTGTTGCATGATGCATACCTAATAGCTGTTTAATTGCCCATCAGATTGCATCAGCAAATGCAACTTATCTCCCTCCTTTCCTGGAAGAGCAATCAGTGTTGAGAATGTCTTAATCCTGTATAATACCTATAATATGCACACAATAGTCAATATAGGCTATATTCTTAACAGCGATTGTATCCATACGAAAAAGGCATTTTGTTGATGACTGACTGTAAAGGAAATTCTTATTTCATATTAGTTTTAAACTTACATGACTAGTAATTATCTTGATATGTTCGAAGTCTTAAGTTTCCAAAATTGTATGATAACCATTATAGTAGGGTCATTCCATGTCAAGTGGCCTAAATTTAGACAAGCCCCCCACTTGACCATCTCCAATTCTGATGAAATTTTTACAGGATGTGCATATAGACCTTCCATTAAGCACTGCCAAATTACAGCTTCATAAGTAGTATGGTGGGGCCACTAGCCACCTTTTCATAAAGGCTCTTTTTTTTTAATTTTTTTTTACATTGACTGAAATGAATAAATGATCAACATTGTTTTACCATTGTTCAGGATCTAAGAGACTTGTTGTGCTGAAACTTTGTGATCCTGTTCAACTTTTTGGGTACAATAACTTAGTTACAGTACAAAAGGTCAAACTATGGTAAATTCATCATAGTGTGCTATCAAAGTGGCCCATAAATCTTGTCCCAAATAAACTTGGGCCTACATTTATATTACATTAAAAAATACATGTACCAGTCGTACTCTTTATGGTTCCCAAGTCAAATATTTCAGTTCTTATTAATTCATTTACTGAAATTTGGGGTCGACAGAAGCGTCAGATTCCACGCGTCGGCTTTGACCCGTGACGTAAGGGTGTTGTCGTGTGTGACATGACGGCGCGAAGTTTGGTTTGAGTGTGGCTGTCTCCAGTTCTGTTTTATCTTATTTTATTTACTTTTCTGATCTGTTCGTTCTATCTCGTGAGTTTTTTTTTTTTAATTTAAAAACACTTATTACTTATTTTAATTATCTGTTTCCTCCTATTTCTGTTTTAGTTTATTATATTTATCTTTCTGATCTGTTAGTTCTATCCCGTGAGATTTTTTTTTTTTTTTTTTTAAAGACAAAAACACTAATCAGCTACTGAAGCATCTTTATCTTCTATGGTTTGCAGGGGTTACGACCCCTGGGGAGGTGGGTGGGTATGCATGCATGGCTGTCTTCACTTACACGTTGTAGCTACGCAAGGCGTCTAAATTTGTTTATATTTAGTTTGCCCCCCACCCAAAACACCCTATTTCCAGCACTTGTCCCGTTAGTGTCATTAGGCTTCTTGTGGAAAGTGTGTGTGTTTGTTTTTGTTTCCGCCATATTTGTGACGTCATGGGTCAAAGCAGACGGGCGGGATCGGACGCTTCCGTATTTCTGAAATTTGTTACTAATGGCAATTGCAGTTGACTCTAACAAGCTATAATGTCGGCCCATTCTTGTTGCTGATGGAGCTGGAATGACAGAAATAATGTGTTGGTTTGGGGTCCAACAAGCATTCTGCCTAACTGGCCAATAGAACGAATGTGCAGGTCCATTGGGGTGCATTAAACTGGGTAAAACATCATTTTCTTCTTCTGAAACTTCAGACACATTACCAATCCACCATTTTTCCGGCGTATATATGGGCAATGTATTGGCCTGATTGTAAGGCTGTAATATTTCTGAATTAAACTGTTGCTTGACGTTGCCACAAAAAAATTTGTATCATTGGATACTCTTCTAATACAAAATTGCTTTTCATTTGATGGCACATAATGGGGATTCTCTATTGTTCCTGATATTGTGCAGCTATTTTTGGACCTTGCTGTGTGCTCAGTTTTTAATGTTTCAATTTCTTCTTTTGAAACAAAAACGAATTGGCTTCCTCTGATATTATTTGTACAGCATTTAAACAAATCAGTTGGTGTCAAAATCTGGTCCTCAGTTGATCTTTAAAGGCTTGCTCTTGCTGCCAGGTGCTTTACGGTTCCTCAAATTTTGCATGGCTTTTAGCGAAAAAGTTCCATTCACCTAAGATTCCAGTCATTTTGATGGTGGCAGAGATTCAGAAAATTTTTGGAGTTTTTGTTCAGTGCTGCTGACCCATCACTGAAGTAGTAAATGTGTGTGATTTTTCCGAGGAGACACTTTAGATCTTCTATTAGCTTCACTATAAAAGCATGGACAGCAATTGAATCATGCTTCAGGCTGTTGCTTATTATACAGTAGCTGATGCTGATGATCTCCAGGTTATTTCTGAAGTACACAACAAATGGGTATAAAGTTGCTTGGCTGTTATTCCAGTGAAAACCTTGAGCTGCATCCTGAACAATGAAGGAATAATTTTCAGCAAAGTCCATTAATATGATCAGTTGGCTTACAGCTTTCTTTTATGCATTTTAGGTGCTTGCTCTGGTGCTATGCAACATGAGTGGAAAGTTTGTCAATTTTTGAAATCAGATGTTCAATAAAATCCTTGGTCATCTGCTTGGTTTGTAATGTATATCTATCAGTGTGCACCCACTGCTTGAACTCAATGGTATCATCTGGATCACTGTCTTCAAAACTACTTCCTAAAAACTGTTCCAGTAGTTCTTTTCCCAGACAGATTTGACAGTGATGAAGCATGCAGTCTTTGGATTCCAAATCATACATTGTTTTAGTAATCGGACTCTTATAAGCTTTTTTAGCTAATTGGAGTGCTTGCAAGCATCAGTTTCACATTTTGGTGTAGTGCTAACACACACTGAGTGGGTTCATGCAGCACCCACAGTGATGCACCATTTTGGTCTCAATTGGAAAATCCAATTTCAGGCCCATGTTGAAGTCGATATGCAGCAAACATTTCTTTCAAATTATTCAGAAGGTATTTTTGCATCAAAACTTTCTTCCTTTCTATTCTAATTGATAGTCTTTTTTTTACCTGGACAAATTCGGCTAAATTCTTCATTCTGAAAAAATGTTACCAGTCTTTCTTTTACGCACCTGGAATCTTCTTGCCACACTTGTTCTTTGGCAGAGCTAATACACCATTTTCTGCCTATAACTTCCTAGCTGCTTTGACCATCCTCTCTGAAACACCAGATTCTTGCATTATCTCTTTTATAGTCCAGCTTTGTGGTACTAATCTCAATATTTGCAATTTTTCAGGCTGTCTTGACAATTGCAACTTCTTTCAATTCTTTAATCAGCTGCTTATAATCTTCACAATCAGTACATGTCTTGCTTGTACTAAGTGTTTGAAGATCTTTTGGGGCGAATCCTCCAGAAGCAGCAGCAGCAATGTTGTTCGCAATTGCCTCTTGAGCTTTGCTTAGTTTTTGTTTTGCATGACCTTTCACACCCCTTTTTGATACTCTCTGAAATTTTAGCAGTTAGACTTGAATTGGTTGATACTTCTGGATATGCTTCATCTTCTAACTGGTTTGAAGTTGACTGATTTTTCTGCTTTCTTTGCTAAAAATTGTTTTCTGCAAGTTGGATAGATGTTCTGACCAAGTTTCACATTGCTCTTAGTCACAGGTTGCAATTGTTTTGTTTCCACATTGACAATCATTAACCCTTTTTAACAGAATGGTTCTTTGCATCAAAAGGATTACAACAAGATCTCCATTGAAAGTCATATTTGTCCACAAGCATTGCTTTGTGATGAAAGCATATTTGTGCATTTTCAGTAAGACATTTCTCACTTCTTTGGTTTATTAATTCCTATTCCTCTACTGAAAATTCTTTGATTGGAATGAAGTGTTGTTGGTGTGTGTGTGTGTGTGTGTGTGTGTGTGTGTGTGTGTGTGTGTGTGTGTTTTCAGATGACCTGCGGAATTATCTGCAAGGCCAATGACACGTGGTACTGAAACCTCGTTGATATTGATTACACTACAATTAAATTTATGCTTCCAGTTGCCTTTTGTTTCAGTATTAGAAAAAGTAGAAGTAGTAGTGTATATTTCCAGCTGAAAAATATTAAACAATCATAGGTAATAGGAACTTCCTTGAGAATACAACAGAACAAAATTAAATTACTTGATAAACATTTCTAAAGAGTCATTCCGTACCTTGAAATAATTTTTACTTACAGAAAAGATGTTTATCCAGTAATGACAACACATCTTACATCATTTAAAAAGGCACACACATCTGAACACTCTTCACTTCACAACAGTGTGCTTCAGACTGATTGTTGAAGCAGGTTACCAATCTCCATTGTTGACACTAAACTGGTCTGTCTCCAAAATAAAACAACTATTTCTGATCAGACAAGGTGAGCTCAGATAACTCAGTTATTATTTGAGCAATCTGGACGCCACTTGCAGAGCTTTGACAGGTTGCAGATAACTAAAGTATCAACTTCAGAAAGTTATTCTTTCAGTAGTTAAAAGGCAATAAAGTATAGTCAAAATTTGGTATGACGAGATTTATGAGCCACTTTGATAGCACACTATGATGAATTTACCATAGTTTGACCTTCTGTTTTACAGCTAAGATATTGTACCCAAAAAGTTGAACAGGATCACAAAGTTTCAGCATGACAGGTATCTTAGATCCTCAGTAATGGTAAAACAAAGTTGATCATTTATTCACTTCAGTCGCAATGTCAAAAAACGAGCCTTTATGAAAAGGTGGCTAGTGGTCCCACCATACTACTTCTGAAGCTGTAATTTGGCAGTATTTCATGTAAGGTCTATATGTACACCCTGTAAAAATTTCATTGAAATTGGAGATAAGAGTGGGGACCCTTAGGCCACTTCACATGGAATGACCCAGTAGTCTGTGCCTTACAGCAGCCAAATATTTTTTTTGTATTCAGTGCATACCACTAAGCCAAGATGGACAGATATCCTGATGTGTATGTAGCGACAGTACAATTGATGTTTGCTGCAGGAGTTAAACATTAAAACTATAGATGAACAGAAGTTCATTTATTCACTGTTATGTAAATCTCGTCATAAAATATCCTCAGGAAGTGGAAGGTTAAGGGAAATCTTTGCAAAGACACACAACCATTATAATTAAATTTGTACTCTGTAATGTTGTTGTTGTTATGCATTTACGGCCTCAGTGAACCACTTCAGGCCCACATTTTCTGGTAGTCTTCAGTAGGTTTCCTTCCAAATTGCTTAGCATAATTTCATTTGCTCTGATCTTTTTTGTTGTTTCTCATGTGTAAATTCCCGTTTTATTGTTTGTCTGTTTTTATTTAAACTTCATGTTTTTCACTTTCTTTGATTTTTCTGTTTCGCAAATCGTCCAGGGTTAATTCCAGCACTTTCATATCCTCCCTGACTTCCTTTATTCATCTTACTTACTGCTTCAGGTTCCAAATTTGTGTATAATTTTTCTGGATGATGTTTTTTCTGGTGTTCTCATAATGTGACCAAAATGGATATCCTTTTTTCTGCTTATAATTTCTTCTAGGTGTTGAAATTGTTTCACTGTTTTTACTTTCCTGTTATTTACTGTTATGTGGTTGACTATTAGTATATCTGCTGTAATTCTGTCTTTTGCTACATTTTGTAGGCTTTTATTGCTGGCGTCTTAAATGTCAGATAGTAATGCTACATCATCTGCGAATCCCAAGCAATTTCATCTCACGTGGTTCCAATTTGTATGTTTTTAGCATTTTCCCTAAATACTTTTGGCATATTCATTGGTGTTTATTTGTACTAACAAGGCCTACTATATGCACCCATTGACTGTTGTGCTTGTGTTCTGTAGCTCAAATCCATGAAAGATATTTAAAGCAATGGACTCAACTTACTTGGGTACATGTAGCAGGTATTCAAAATGAATGGTTGTGAAGATGGTTGTAGCCATTAGGCAAACAAAATGAAGTTCATTTGCAAAAGAGTGGCAGTAGTGATTCATACATTAAAGATGAACAACATCTGTGCTGTATATTAGTAACTACCACTGAGCTGTTTATACTGCTGGTGTGTAGATGAACTAAACTGAATATAATGAAATTAATAGGAATGATACTTCTTAAAACATTATGCCTCTTCCTTCATTACATTGAATAGCTATGTTTATTTAGCACTGTTAGCTTGATATTCAGATAGCTGCACTGGTGATAACTATAGTTTTATCCTTTACTGTTCATTGAAATAGTATGGGCCTAAAAGACTTGGGATTATGTGATTATAAGAGTTGCCAAAACAAAAGCTTTTGTAGTTATTGGTCTTGAACCAAGACCTTCATATTTGACCAATTTATTTTAGGATAGCCTTCTGTGTGTTGACACTGGAGGTAGTGTTCATAATTTACTACCCATTTTTCACACCCTTCAAGCATCCTAGTCACAGAACTGTTAACTCTTGTTGCCACACTTGACTGCACGCAGAATTTGTCACATGTGGTACACACCTGTGTGTAAAAAAGATCATGTCTGTGTAATAACCCACTCTAGTTCAGAAGCAGTGGTAATGTGCATAGCTACAACACTAGGAGAAAGGCTGATCTTCACTATTCTGGGTTAAATTTGACTTTGGAACAGAAAGGGGTGGATTACACTGCCAAAGAAGTCCTTGGTCACTTGCCAAATAGCATCAAAACTCTGACAGATAGCCAGCCAGAATTTGAAAGCAAATTAAAAGCATTTCTGAGTTACAGCTGCTTCTACTCAGTAGATGAATTTTAGATATAAATTAGTAATTTTACAGTTATCAAAAAATTGTCACACAAAGAAGCCTTTTGTTAAACTGGCACATTTCACACCTTCACAAAGTGTCGTCTGCATGATTATTAATAACATTAATTAATTTAATCTAGAGGCATTTTTAATGAACTTTCTTGACAAAACCATCATCACTCATGAAACGCAAAGCGTAAGAAATGAGGTGGTGCCTCACAACACCCAAACTATAACTTTTGTCTATCTGCAAGAGTTCAATTCTTAAACAGCACAAGTATTGTATGCTGCAAAATTTCGAGTCAGTTGGATTGTGGATACAGACTGATCTGTAGCATAGTGTGATGTCTGTTATGATGGAGAGAGACAGTTTGGTAGTGAATTGACAGCCAACGAAAGAGAATATTAATTATGCCGACAGATTGATCTGTAATGTGGGAGATGGTCCAAATTAGGTTGAAAAAGTTGAGAGATGGTGAATCCAGTGAACATAATGCTATGAGCATATAAGTAGTTATTGTTTTATAATGTAATTGGGTAGATAAAAAAATCTACTCAAGTGGCACCAGGAGAACACACATATAAAAGTACAGAAATTTTCAAGGCATCGGAGCCAGTGGTTCCTTCTTCTGGCAGAAGGGTTGAAGACGAAGGAAGAGGAGTGGAGGAAAAGGAATGGTGAGGTTTTGGAAATGCACCCCAGAGATCGCAAAAGTTGTCCAGAACCCTGGGGGTTAGTGGTGGCTTAGAAGATGGGATGGGAAAGAAAGACAGATTGTTACAGGCTGCACCAAATGAGATTTGAAAATCTCGGAGCTTAATGGTGAAAGATAGGGCAATGCACAGTATAGAGATTACTGACAAAACAACATCCACGAGTTAATAAGCATAGAAAGCTGAGTTTATTGTATATTGTTGAGTTGATGGGGGTGGGGGAGGGGGGGATAGACAGGTCAGAAAATAAGATATAGAAAAACTAAAAAGAAATTCCCTCCTCCATCCCTCTCTTTCAGTTTCCTATATCTTTTATTTTTTGGAGTATCTATGCCCCACCCACCTACCTCTACCACATACAATATACTTAGCTTTCCACTCTTATTTACTCATGCATGAGGTTCTCTCAGTAATCTCTGTATTGTTCATTGCCCTGTCTTCCACCTTTAAGCTCTCAGGTTTTCAAATTTTGTTGGGTGCAGTCTTTCCTTGTCATCCCATCAGGAAAGTCTCAACCAGCCCAGGGTTCTGAGTGATTTTTCTGAACTCTTCAAATTCACACCAGTCCTTTACTTACCCTTCAACCCTTCTGCCAAAAGAAGCCACTGGTTCAGAAAGCTTAAACATTTCTGTGCCTTTATATGCATGTTCCCCTGCCATCACTTGGTAAACACACTAGACTTTGATGAGTGGTTTATGCATGCCATTTTGCTGTCATGGGTCAGAGCAGCTCACACAAGCAAGCACACTTAATGCACATGTGACCACTAGTACTATCAGCTCTGACTGGAGCTCCGGTTGGAGCTGCCAGTGGTAGCAGTCATATGTGCTTGTGGTGTGTTTGCCTGTGGGAATGTGTGCGTGCACTCTCCCTTTGCTGAAGGTTTTGGCCGAAAGCATTATTGTGTGTAACAGTCTTTCTGATATGGTTGTCTGCAACTCAGTGGGCCATCTTCACAGTGAGTAGCAATCTATCCTTTTCCTAATATTGCTGATATTCCAACCTCCTCCTCCTACATGTATTAACACATAATACTTCACTGCTCTTTTCTCATCAAATATGCTTCCTAGAGTTGCTGTATACATGTACTACTGTATTATGGAACAATAAACCAGCATCCAAAATATTCTTACATGAACAAATAAAAATCTTGGTCAACTGAATCTATTGGTACACATCAGCTTTGTCTCCTGCATAGTAATTGTGTGGTGCATTACTTCAAATTTGTGCAAACAGAACAGGGCCAATATTTCTTCTCATCTGTATTAGTTTTTGCATTGTAGATTGTGATGACATACTGATTTGTAGTGCAGCTGAAGGTTTGGGTTAGAATTTGCAATCTGGCGATGCAGTACTAAACGCTTCAATGCGTGTGTTGTTATTTGTGGAGTTGTCGCATGTGTTCTGTGATGGATCTGACAGTCAAGTTAACAGCTGTATGTTGATGGAGATGTGGGATATCCTTCAGAAGTGCGCCTCAACCCCTGTTGTAAGAGTTAACTTGGAGATTTTGGAATGGATGGCTGTGGGATGATTCCATGATCTCCACACCTTGCTCATTTTACATTTTCGTCATCATAGAAACAGTTTCAGATGACAATAATATTCTAGAGATGTGGCACAGAATATGGAGTTACTGTATAATATCTCCAGAGGATACAAAAATTGCTGAAACTTGCAGGTGTAAATAATAATAAAATTCCCATATTTTATAGTTTTTGTGTATTGAACATTAGTTTTTCATATGTTTCATACATGAGTGTTATGCTCTGTTCAAGTCTCTCATACTGATGTAAAGGTACCTCTTGCATATCTGGAACTTGTTCTAAACATGTAAGAGATTCCTCAGGAAATTCAAGAGTGCAATTTGCAAAAGTGTCACATTAAAAAATTACTTTTATAGCTTATTAGTATTCCAGCTGTCTTACTTGCATTGACAGTGTGCACACTATTAAAGATGATTAAGAACTTGACTATATAACACTATGTATTAAGGCTTTTAATATGTCTAAGTTCCTCCAACTACTGATGAAGTATTCCGCAAATATTATTAAAGATTAACACACAAATCCCTGAATTGAGTAGTATCTCAATGTTTGAGTGCAGATCGGATTACATTGCCAAAATTAAATCTAAAAAAACTTGCGTTAGGTTAGGGACTTTCACGTGGGCTATGAACTGCGAGTAGATGTACAGAAGTACAGATTGTATGGTTATTGTGATTCATTTTCCTCTCATAATTTACATATCACCAACAGAGGTAGGCATTGTCATCCATCTGAACTGAACTTCACACCCACCTCACCGTATGCAAGTTGAATATATTCCTACATTATTTCTGTATGATACCATTGCTGGTGATTGATGCTACTGTGGAGGTATGCATTGACGTTCATTCGTTACCCAAACATTAACTCATCCTCCGCAGTTACTCATATTCCAGTATGCTTTGGACATGGTAATATGTTCCCAATTCTTTCTATTCCAGTTGGTCTTTACTAGTTGATTAATAATGTGAAATACAATTTAAACTACTCAATTGTTACTCACGCCATTATTCAGTATTTTATATTAAAATTGTCTGTTGTCCAGAAAACCTTAAAATAAAAATTTAGAAAGCGTAAGAGCAAGTAATGTTTGGTGAAAGTTACATTGAATTATTTTGAATATTTATGAGAAAATGAGCCTTCTATATAAAAAATCTCTTACTGTTGTAATGAACTTGAATAAGAATATAGAACTCTAATATTGACCTTAGTCCATTTCCTCTTTCTTTTTACTTCAGTTCCATCTTTCCTCACTGTTCACTACATGCTCTTCTTTGCCAGATTTTAACACCTTTTTTGACTTCCTTGATCTGTTGTACCTGTTTATATTTCTCATAATGTTTTGAGCATTGGGATCTTGTCATGTCAGACTGCCGAGATACTTGGGCCCTTGGCAGTCTTTATTAATTGTAACTTGATTGTCACCTGTGTAGAGAGAATTATTTTGAACAAATATTGAATTAGGTATCCCTGTCCTAATTATGTTGTTGAAAGAATCATTCTATGCCTTGCGTATAAGCACACTCGGAAGAGATTTAAGCTTTTGTGAAGTTACTCATTGAAATTTACAGTGGCATGGATAAAATGTTGATGGGTGTACTGCTCAGCTCCAGTAAACACCACAAGTGTAGTGTCGTGTTATGCAGGCAGTTTCTGGAATGATTTTGTGTGTGTATGCCAGTTTTACATGTCATTAATTTCTAATGGAGGCTAGCTTAGATCATGTTTATTAGATCTATATTGGTGTGATAGAGATGATGATCCATTAAGAAAAACAGTGTTTTGCGTTTTATTGTATGCTAGACTTCTTTGCAAGAGTTTGTGGTGCCTGACTGATATGGAGCATAGGCACATCATTGGATTAGAAGGTAGATAGTTTGATTGAGAGTTGATGAAGCCAACAAATACGTCATGACAATTTTTTTTTATATACGTTGCTCATTCCATAGTTATATTTATGCCCATGATTAAATCCCATATATTGCCAATATGATCAGATGTTTTCAGGTTGCAATGTGTTTTGGTGACTGTTACTAACAAAAATGATCGTATTACAAATTCTTGAATGTCTGTAGAAATCCCACTAGTTTATTAGAATTTATTTTGATAATTTACTCCTGTTAGTAATTTCAGCCATTAATCACCATTAGTCATAACTTCTCTCATATCTCTGCCATGTTAATGGTGTCATTGGTCTGCTAGCATGGTATCACATTGGTAACTAATCTATACTGCACTACAGTCCTTAGAGATAAGTATAAATTGTGCTGTGTTTCTGTGCCTTTGGCTGAAGCTCATGATATGGTTCCTCATTAATCAAAAGTTCATGGAAAAATGCCCAAATATCTCTGTTTACAGAAATCTCACATTTTGTTCCTTTGAATTGACAGTTGGGGAAAAAATCCTGTATTTAGGTTTGTGTAAATGAAAATCTCTCATGTTTCTTCATTTTCCACTGTTTTCAACAGTTCTCAACTTTACCCCATATTTTTCAGTGAGGGCAACAAACATATTAGAATATTTCAATTTCACTTGGTGTTTTGAATCTGTTTGATTCCTTCATACACAATTATTTTTCCTTCAGTTGAAACAGCTGGGTCCAGGATGAAACACATTTACAATTTCGGTTTGGTTGTGAATCTAGAAAGAAGTTGTTTAATGAACTGTCGAAGTATGGCTCTCACTTACTGCAATTTCATCTATTTTCTCCACACATCCAGAAGTGTCATTTCTGTGCATATTTGTCAGTTATTCCTGTCTTTAGTGTCAGTCTTTGTGTCCTATTTTCACTTTCACTGGTACACATTCTCTGACCTAACATGCGACAAAATATTCTACTACTGTTACACATACATGTTTTGTTTACATGTCTCTGACTAAACATTTCTGCATTTTTGTGTGTAGTGTTACCAACTCTGCTACTAGCTTAGATGTTCAATTTATCTAAAAAAATATTCTGTTAATGAATGCTTGTTGTACATCTGCTGTCACTGGATTAAGAGAGGGTTTTCAAGTTATTTATTGGTATAGTGATTTTGTGGGTTTGGTTTCCAAGGAGATAGTCTTAAAGTACTAAAATATTTTTTTTTCTGTTATTAAATAGTTGTTGTTTGTGTGTTCTTGAGACAGCTGAGTGTCTGTTTTATGGTCTTAATGAAATACTGCCATACGTGCTCTCTACATCAAAACAAAGCAGTGTCTTCTGTACATGGGATATTTGTAATTTGTTTGTTATTTATTAGCTAAGTGGTGTTTCTTACTGTCCTATCATTTTAAAGTTTGTTTTGGTGGACAAGCAGTGTGTGCACTTTTACCAGTATGCAGACATATGTTGCTACTGCCTTGAAATTTCCTATCAGTTTGAGATTGTCTTCTGGATTGTAGCTTGGCTCATGAGTTACATACCATTGTTCACTCACCATCCCCATCTCCCCATCAATCTAGTCCTCACCCGCCTCTTCCAAGCTGTGTATTTTTACTTGTCCTAAATGTATGATCTTTTGAGTGTTTTTAAAATGTATTTGAAATTTGTGTGCTGTCAGACTTTAATATGGGTATTTGTGAAATATGAACTTTGAACATTAAACCTTAGTGTGACAGTCATTAAAAGGTCAAGGTTCAAAATTCAGGTGTAGTGGAACTACATGCTTTAATTCAAAGCAGTAAAATTAAATTTATCAGACCTGTTGGCACTCCTTGCCTCACAGTGGTAATTCAGTAATTATTGGGCTTGCCGAGCTGCCTCCATTTGATTTTGCAGTGGCACTTGGGTAGAGAGCTATTAAAGAATTTCTTTGTGGTGGAATAGTGAGGGGGTAGTATCACAGGAAATGTATGGCATCTCTGTAATTATCAGCTTACCACTGAGAGTGATGTTCAATTATCCTGTTAAATTCATTAGGTATGTTCTTGTAATTTGGGTGAAATATTGTAACTATTCTTATGTACACTCCTGGAAATTGAAATAAGAACACCGTGAATTCATTGTCCCAGGAAGGGGAAACTTTATTGACACATTCCTGGGGTCAGATACATCACATGATCACACTGACAGAACCACAGGCACATAGACACAGGCAACAGAGCATGCACAATGTCGGCACTAGTACAGTGTATATCCACCTTTCGCAGCAATGCAGGCTGCTATTCTCCCATGGAGACGATCGTAGAGATGCTGGATGTAGTCCTGTGGAATGGCTTGCCATGCCATTTCCACCTGGCGCCTCAGTTGGACCAACGTTCGTGCTGGACGTGCAGACCGCGTGAGACGACGCTTCATCCAGTCCCAAACATGCTCAATGGGGGACAGATCCGGAGATCTTGCTGGCCAGGGTAGTTGACTTACACCTTCTAGAGCATGTTGGGTGGCACGGGATACATGCGGACGTGCATTGTCCTGTTGGAACAGCAAGTTCCCTTGCCGGTCTAGGAATAGTAGGACGATGGGTTCGATGACGGTTTGGATGTACCGTGCTCTATTCAGTGTCCCCTCGACGATCACCAGTGGTGTACGGCCAGTGTAGGAGATCGCTCCCCACACCATGATGCCGGGTGTTGGCCCTGTGTGCCTCGGTCGTATGCAGTCCTGATTGTGGCGCTCACCTGCACGGCGCCAAACACGCATACGACCATCATTGGCACCAAGGCAGAAGCGACTCTCATCGCTGAAGACGACACGTCTCCATTCGTCCCTCCATTCACGCCTGTCGCGACACCACTGGAGGCGGGCTGCACGATGTTGGGGCGTGAGCGGAAGACGGCCTAACGGTGTGTGGGACCGTAGCCCAGCTTCATGGAGACGGTTGCGAATGGTCCTCACCGATAGCCCAGGAGCAACAGTGTCCCTAATTTGCTGGGAAGTGGCGGTGCGGTCCCCTACGGCACTGCGTAGGATCCTACGGTCTTGGCGTGCATCCGTGCGTCGCTGCGGTCCGGTCCCAGGTCGACGGGCACGTGCACTTTCCGCCGACCACTGGCGACAACATCGATGTACTGTGGAGACCTCACGCCCCACGTGTTGAGCAATTCGGCGGTACGTCCACCCGGCCTCCCGCATGCCCACTATACGCCCTCGCTCAAAGTCCGTCACCTGCACATACGGTTCACGTCCACGCTGTCGCGGCATGCTACCAGTGTTAAAGACTGCGATGGAGCTCCGTATGCCACGGCAAACTGGCTGACACTGACGGCGGGGGTGCACAAATGCTGCGCAGCTAGCGCCATTCGACGGCCAACACCGCGGTTCCTGGTGTGTCCGCTGTGCCGTGCGTGTGATCATTGCTTGTACAGCCCTCTCGCAGTGTCCGGAGCAAGTATGGTGGGTCTGACACACCGGTGTCAATGTGTTCTTTTTTCCATTTCCAGGAGTGTAGTAGGTGACAACACAGAATTTTTTTACTCCAAGGAGGTGATTTTAGGCATGAATTAAAATTGCTCACATTTCTTTCTTTGTGTTGATCAGCTTTTCTGTCTGCATTAGCTACCACCACAGTAATAAGAGAATTTTAGTCATTGGCACCTCAGTACTTTGTTTGCTAAATTACTTGTTTCTCAGTATGAATGCAAGTGTAACAGTAGGTTCAAATGATGTTGGAAAAGTGATATATTTAATCTGTGTTTTCTCCTCTCTAATGCCATTCAAAAGACCTATGCAAAAATCAGTAATGAAATATTAAGAAAAGTCAGTTTGTACTGCAGTTCTGTAGACTGGAAAACAAACTTTTGATAATCATCAGCCTTCAACTGTAATGAGACAAATTTAATGAATTATTATTATGGTTTAGTCATGTGCTCATAGCTTTTGTCACTTATTTCCACTATTTTTTTTTAATGTTGGAGCTGGAATATGGAAATTTTCGATGTTTGCTTGACTGAATATCTGTATTTGTTAGTCATTCACTTTATCCTAAGAGAAGTAGCAGAATAGTCAGAAAATGCTGATAACAGGAAGCTTCTAATATTAAATCATTCCTGATGATTTATCATAGTGACAAAGTAGCAGTTAACGTCAGAGCACATTACCGAGCTATTGAATGAGTAATTTTTGCTGCAGGTACCAGAGGGCCACAACTTCATTGTCTTCAGTAGTCTGGATTGGTTTAATGTTGTTTAAACTCCTGGCTCCAGTGTATTAATTGAACATGGAAATGGTGTTCTCATGTCTCTGTATGAGGAATGCAAAGGTTGAAAAACAGGTTATTCCTTATGTTTGGGGTAAACCTCTGAATAGATATCGGAAACAGTTACCAGCTTTGAGTTCTTGTGACATACAATGTAACGTATCTATGAGCCTATTGAAGCTCATTGAGAGAGTAGTTGTTTGTCCTGATCAGTTTTAAATTAGTAGTGGAGATGTGATTTCGCTTCACAGTGGAACAAGAGGTGGGGGTTCAGTGAATCTTGAGTTAAGAGATGAGGTTGGTAAGCAGATTGGATGTTTCGATTTGTTTACAGCCATTAGCATTGGGGTCACCTATCTTAGACCTGATGTAACGCTCTCCCATAACGTCATGAGAAATTTTTTGTTGCAGTTAGAATTAGACTTATGAGCTTTGGCCAGAACTCACTATAACAGTGTTACTAGGAGTATAGGTGGCTGTAGTGCCAAGACCCATGATTGCAGCAAAATCCCAGTCAAACTGTAGCTACAGATAGTGATAGACTGCAACTCTTGTTTAATACCTCCATTTTATTGAGCTCACAATCTGCTGTAGAAGAAATTAAATTGTTTGCAGGTAGGTGTAAGCATGGGGCATACAGTGACAATTACGTAGCATGTAAGGGCCTGTTGTGTGTGGGGTATATAGGTGTTAATGCTTTCCACACACTGGAAGGAATTAAGTCTGGCGTTTAATTCCATTATCAGTGACCACCTGGTGGTAGTTTTGTATCACGGGTTAGTAGGATCTGCATAGTCTCAGACCATTTCAGCACTGTATATCAGAACATACAATCAAAGTACAATGTTTTAAAAGCCATTCAAAACTCAAATTTTTATTTTATTATTTAAGGCCTTGTCATTAAGCCCTTTAGCAGAATGAGTCCTACTTCTATTCTAGTAATTTAAATGAGCAACTTGGTGTTAAGGACTGAGATAATCTCCTACAACAGTGAAGAGCTTTGCAGATGTGTGCATTCATTTATAATTAATTTGACCCAACACTTGACGAAATTCATGTGGCAGTGAATAAAACTGTAAGCGTAGTTCGGAACTGGTTCTTTTGTCACCTTAAAATTAGTGTTGGTGACAGAGTGATACGCAATTGGAAGTAGAGTACTACTTACCATAGAAGTCTATTGTAATAATTACACCTTGATACTTGGCCTATGTGTGTTTTGATAGGATAAGGGCATTGAACGATTAAGAACTAAATTACGACCAAACCGTGCCAACTATGTGGTGCTGGATAGAAAATCTGTCCTGTGCTCTGCTTGGTGAACCTCTTATTTCATTTCGGATTATCTCTCTTAAGTGTATTGTAGATTAGAGAGTTCATTCATCAAAAGCTTTTTGCTGCTCTTGGTAAAACGTCAGCAGTGGTTAAATTGTAGTCATAATGAGATGACTTTTCAATATTTTGATTATTATAAACTGAATGACAATTTAATGATATATTCAGAATATTACTGTCAGCATTGTGGTAAGGTTCTTGATTTGAAACTTTGTTATTCATACATTTTGAAAGTTTTCTTTGGGTATTCTTGTTTTTTAATCAGTGCTGTGTTGCTTTTTATTTGTGTTCTTTTGGTTTGGAAGTAGTGCTAATGAGAGTTGTAAAAATTGTTTTCAAGTGTGTAATAATCAAAGAATAGAAAGTCAAACAGTGGAAACTTCAGGTGGGATTATCAACATTGTAAGAAGACAGATTGCTACTTATTGTGACCTAGACACGTTAAGTTGCAGTCAGTCACAACTAAGACACTTACATGAAGCTAAGCTTTTGGCCACAGCCTTAATCAGCATCTTGGGCCAGAATGCAACTATCGTGTGGGATGCGAGCAGCAATCTGGAGGGGATGGAGAAGGGGAAGGGATAGTAGTGTACAGGAGGGGAGACAGATAAACACTGTCTGGTGGACTGTGCAGGGACTAGACTGCCAACAGGCACAGCATCAGGTGGTTGTGGGGCAGGGAGGTGGGGATAAAAGGAGCAAAAAAGGGGAGCAGCGGGGAAAGATGGACAGATGTATTGGTAGAGGGCTGTAAATAAACATTATGTGGGAGATCAGAATGGTGACAAAACTATTGGGAGGAGGATGTGGGGAAACTGTTACCATAAATTGAAGCCGGGATAATTACGGGAGTGGAGAATGTTTTGTAAGGATAATTCCCATCTGTGCAGGCCGTCTGGATCCTTCCGTACACCACCAGCTTTTTTGAGCTCTGCAGATGGGAGTTACCCTTAAAACACATTCTCCACTCCTGTAATTATCCCGGCTTCAACGTCTGGTAACATACTGTCCCCACATCCTCCACCCAATAGTTTCGTCTGCATTCTTATCTGCCACCATGTTTATTTGCAGCCCTCTGCCAATGCATATGCCTGTCTTTCCCCACTCCTCCCCTTTTTTATCCTTTTTTTTCCTCACTTCTGTGCCCCACAACCTCCGGATGCTGTGCTTGTTGGCAGTCCAGTCCCTGCCAACTCCACCAGACAGCATTTGTCTCTCCCACCTACCTGTACACTACTTTCCCTTTCCCCTTCTCTTCCCCACTCCGTCCAGATTGCTGCTTGCATCCCATGTGATAGTTGCATTCCAACCTGAGGTGCTGGAGTTGGCAGTCTTGTGTGCATGAAATGTGCTTGCTTGTGTATGTGAATGGTATGAATGTCTTTTACTGATAAAGGCTGTGGCTGAAAACTTTATGTAAGTGCGTCTTAATCATGTCTGCCTGCAACTTATCATTTCTCCTTCATGATACGTAGCAATATGTCTTTCCCTATATTATTGTTAAAGAACAAAAAGTGTTGTTTGTTCATAATGTTTACAATATAACTACTGGTGAAGCCTTTAAAAATACGAATTGCACCAGGTAAAATATACTTTGCACTATCTTTGAGACAGGAAAGATAAAAAATTATGGCAGCTACTGAAAATGAGGACTGCGCGAATTTCGATTAAATATACTGAATGATTCTTACCTAATGTGACATTTAGTTTGTAATTTTTTGTTTTTCCATCCAAAAAGGTCATTACCTTAAGAATCTACAGCTAATCTAACATTTGAAAGTGCGAATTGTCTTAGATGTTTCTATGGCAGTAGAGTGCTTCTCTGAAGCAGGCGTTCGCTATCTGAGTGGTAACATTGTCTTTCGAGGCTGCCTTAGCTATCCGTTCCACTTGGTTAGTTTTATACCACTTCTGTGACTGAGCTTCATGCAGCCAAATTGAAATGTAATAAGATATTGTAAGAAAACTGATCACTAGTCTTTTTATGTCTTTGATTTCAGTACCGTGTAACTTTGAAAGTGAAGAACTTAACAGAATTGCACACTAGTAATGAATGCATTTTTCTGCTTCCACTCATCTTTTTCCCATTAATACATATTTTATCAATCAGTGCTTTGCATTGAATAACTTATCAGGGTTTTGTAGACTTGTAGTCCCTGTAGGGGATTTACATACTTCAGTATTAGTATTGAAATAATATTTGAATATTATCTAGGTTTTGCACGTAGAGAATATATGTATAACATCTTACCACTATTCAATCATGAAATTCTGGTCGGGCTCATATTGCTGATACTTTGTTTTATTAAAATAGAATTTATTCAGCATAGGGGTATTGTTATAAGTTGTAACTTGTGTTAGTACAGAGCATATTTTTGTAGTGATGTTCATTAGCTAATTTTACACAACAGATAAAAATAACAGAGAAGTTAGTCAACTGTACTGTATCATATTATCCACAACAGTCTGACAACAGCTAGATATTGTTTTGATTCCATACCTGTACAAATATACTGGTTTTGAGTTAGTGATATTGTAAAGCCCAGTTTGAAGTGCTTTTGCATCCAGAAATGAGTGTTTTTGATAGTCATTCAGTAAAGATAAAGGTTAACATTGGAGGAGAATAAATCAAATGAAAAATGATCTGTGAACCAAGCTCCTGGAAAATTGCATCTGTCAAATCAGCAGAGGCTGGCTGTGCATTATCTTGAAATATCAGCACTCGTAGCACTCTTTAGTTGATTTCCTCAGATTGCAAGTGCAAGATGTCTCAGCATTTAGGCTATAAATGCCAGCTGCAATGGATGTACTGCTGAGGAGCAATTCATATACATACACCCTCTTCATAACACAAGTACATAATACTGTCTTGGTGGATGCAAGTTCAAGAACTGTTGAATCTGATGTGAAAGAGTGTCATCAGGACTTAAGCTAAAAGTCTTCTTGTGATATGAGACTAGCACTATGTTAGTGGAACCCCATGGAGAAGAAGAATAGCATGATTTTTAGGACTTCTGAATTTAAACTGTAAGAATATTAAATTTATGATGAAAATGGAAATAGGTGGGTGTCTATTGTTTTTAGATGTTTTAGTTGGAAAGTGAATGGGTCATTTAGGCATTCAGTTTACTTCAGACCACACATATAGATTTTTAGTTAGAGAGATCAGTCAACACCTCTCACAGACTGTGGGCATCCTTGTTGGACTGCTGCACTAGACACATCTTGAATCTAATGAAGACAGGGTTACAAAGAATTTGAACAGCTACAATCAGTGTTCAAAGAAAATTAATGTTCTTCTCATTACGTTAGTATAGTTTTAACTAAGATTAAACATGACCAGTTGCAAGATAGAGAATAATGTTAAAGTTCAGGGTGTTCCTCCCATATATGGTCAATATTTCTGTAAGCTAGGTGAAATCCTGAAAAACCATTACAGTAAAGTAATGTTGCAGCCACCTGCAAAGAAAGGCCTGTGTTCTTCTTGTCTCATTAAAGGATTAATTGTGTCAGTATTGCAAAGTGTCAGTATTTGTCGGACCACACACAAGGATAAAATGAAATGTGTGGAACATGATCGCCACATTTGCCTTTAACAAACCTGTAAGCCAGCCATAGCTGAGCATTGTATATCAATGTGACATTCTTTGGAGTATTCTACCACTAAAATCATGAAGATGATACCCTTTCAGAATTTGGTTACTGAAGAATCAGTGGAAATAAGTTTGGCTGGAGATTTTATTAATCATGATGGCAACTGTCAGCTGGATAGTGTGGGAGTTCTTTAACTTGTCCAGAAAGACAAAATTTTACTCCTAATACCATGTCTAGTGACAGAAGAGTTTTAGTTCAACCAGTAGATTTTTAACTCTGTCAACCTACAATTTGACAGAGGGGCATGTATGCAGTATATTCCTGTGCACCTCAGTGGGAGCAGTATTCAACAGAGAGCACTGAATTTGACAAGAGTGTGTTCATGCAGCAAAAAGTGTGTGTGTGTGTGTGTGTGTGTGTGTGTGTGTGTGTGTGTGTGTGTGTGTGTGTGTGTTTGTTTAGCACGACACCATTTTTTTGTGTGTAAATGTAGTAGTGTTTACAAGTAATCTACAGGGTACAGTTCACTTGAAGGTGACTGCCACTTTGTCAGCTGAAATATGGTTGCAAGATAGCCTCATACACCTGAAACCCTTAACCTCTGTGTGATATGTGCAATGAGGGCAGCCTGCATGCTAACATACCAAAAAAGTACTGCAGGCCTAAGTGGCATTCTTTCTTTATATGTAAATTTTAAGTATGATGATAATGTACTCCAGTGCTCTTTGTCACATGCTGTGTGAACAGTAGTTAAACAGCTGGTACTGCACTTTGTGTAATAGATTTTACAGGTATTTTTCACAGAAACTTGCACTACAATAAATAAGTAATATTATGCTTGCCAAAGCAGTGCAACATGTGCTTGTAGATCATTGGTACATGGTGGGATGTAGTGTGGCCACATGGGTGGACACTGTCCACCAGCATTTGGCACCACACTGAGGGTAGAGTGTAGTGTGTATTCTGAATTGGACAGGTAACTGTAAGCTCTTTAATGGAATTATTTCTGATATGTTTTCTTATTACTCACTAAACTAATAGTTGGTAATATTCATGCCTGTCAGCACCAGCTTTCTTCGGATTGGAGTTATTACATTCTTCTTGAAGTCTGAGGCTATTTTGCCTATTGTGGCTGGCTCTCACAAGGCTATCAGTAGTTCTGATGGAATGTTGTCTACTGCAGGAGCCTTGTTTAGACTTAGTTATTTCAGTGCTCTGTTGAATTCTTCTCATTGTACTGTATCTCTCGTCTCATCTTCATCTTCATATTCCTATTCTGTTTCTATAATATTGCCTTCAAATTTGTCTTCCTTGTACAGATCCTCTATATACTCCTTCCACCTTTCTGCTTTCCCTTCTTTACTTAGTACTGGTTTTCCATCCAAGCTCTTGATACTCATACAACCACTTCTCTTCTTGCCAAAGGCTTCTTTCGTTTTTCCTGTAGGCAGTATGTGTCTTTCCCCTAGTGAAATATGTTTATATAGCCATAGAGTTGTCTCCTAGCCATTTTGCTCTTCCTGTCTGTCTCATTTTTTAGACAGTTGTATTCCCTTTTTTCCTGCTTAATGTTCTGTGTTTTTATATTTTCTCCTTTCATCAATTAAAACCAGTTTGTTGTGTGACATCCAGAGAGTTGTACCAGTCTTTTCACCTGTTTCACCATCTGCTGCCTTCACTATATCAGCTCTCAAAGCTACCCATTCATCTTTGAATGCTGATTAAAACTGGAGAAACTGCAAAAAGGTAGGCAATTAAGGATATGGGCCCTGAGTAAATTGAAAGAACCAGATGTTTTCGAGAGCTTCAGACGGAGAATTAAGCAATGGTTGATTAGAACAGGCAAAAAGGAATGAAGATGTTTAAAATATGACAAAAATAATACCAGCAGCACAGTTCCAATTAAATGGTCAACAACGGCTTATCAGAATAAACCCACATACAAAATAGGTGGTATATTCAACGAGCAGGGTACAAGCATTCAATGAAACATAAATTATCCACCAGACAGATACCAACAGCCCTGTATCTACAATTTCAGTTGCAAGGATTTTTGGCAAAATTTACATTGTAATGCTTGGTAGAAACTTTGACATAAGGTGTAAAGAAAACATCAGGATTTGAAAATACAGTACATGCCATCTAATATTTGCAGTTCACATTTAACTAAAATATAGGCCAAGCAAATGAGAAAATAATATATGCATAATTGAAATCATTAGAACAAACTTCTCATGTGTCAAGAAAATTGCCATACACACATTGCACAAACAGTGTTAACGTGTACCTAATGGCCATATAAAAATTGGAATCAAACACTACACAAATCATTCTCCTCCTCCCCACCTTGTAGTGATTTCCCTAAATCGCTTCAGGCAAATGCCGGGATGGTTCCTTTGAAAGGGCACGGCCGATTTCCTTCCCCATCCTTCCATCACCCGCGCTTGCGCTCCGTCTCTAATGATCTCGTTGTCGACGGGACGTTAAACACTAATCTCCTCCTCCTCCTCCTCCCCACCTTGTACTCATCTTTCAACACTCTTCCTCCTCTCTGTGTAGATGAGTAATTTCAAAGCTCTCTCTTCATTACATTCATATAATTAAAGCTGTATTGCTGTAAGTAAAGAGAGAACACTTTCAGATGAAATGAACATTAAATGTAACAATGTTGGCAACACTAAACACATGAAGTTATATAGAAACATGTTTCTTCAGGGAAGTGTAAAAACATATATGTGCAATAGTGGCGCATTGTTTAGTTGTGTTCCATCAGGAAATAGGAAGCAAAGCAAGTGAAAATGAAAATAGGCCATAAATGCCAGTGCCAAAGACAGGAATAGCATGCCAAATTTGCATGCAGATGACACTTCCGGATAGAAACAGATGAAAATGCAGTAAGTCAAAGAACCACACTTAGGTTGTGCAAGGGGCTGTTTTTAAATAATCAACAAAACCAAAGTTGCAAAAAAAAAAAAAAAAAAAAAAAAAAAAACCTTGATTTCACACTGCAGATGATTGTCCAGTAAAACAAAATGCATTTGGTAAAGCAAAGGTATGTGCCTATTTAATAGTTGCATAGATTGATCCAAAACACTTAAATTTGTTGAACTATTATTATAGAGACCATGGCCAGACAAATGAATTTCAGTTTTTATTCATGGGCATGATTCAGTCTTTCGTCAGTCAGTTTTTGAATACCTTGCTACCATGGGCATTAAAATAATTGTGTGTGGCATCTAATGTGGTTGAGTATCTAAATGTCACTTTTTGTCTTTGACCAAACATAATTTGTACTACATAAAGTAAATGTCACACATTTCATGAACAATATTTTAAAAACTGTTGTGTTAGAAATCTGTTGAGGAGTTTACAGGATTTTTGGTAGTATTAGTGGCAATGTAATTTAAAGACATTTCAAATTACAGTAACCATAGGAAAAACTTCCATATCAGTAGGCTCAGTGGTTGTAGATACATGCCAGTGGTTACTATAGCCAAGTTAATCTGTGGTGGTAAAATTTGCACTAGTATTCTAAAAATGTGCTGTTCATATTTTTGTGTGGTTCCCCTCATTAGTTTGATGACTGTAGAGAATATTACAGTTATGAGATTTTTACTTACGGACTTTTTAAGCAAAACATTCAGAAATGCTCATTAAAGAGTGGTTCATTGTGTATTAATTGTGATTTGGTTTTGGCCTATGTTCTTATCACAAAGTGGCAAAACAGATATTTTCAAAACATGCAGGACTATGGAATAAGCAGTGGAATATTTAAATCCCTCTAAGAAAGGAGAAATGCAGTAGACACGTATAGATACTTAACATTGAAATACTTTCACATTGAGAAATGTGATGATGTGATTGTCAAATCGGTAGATTGGAACAAGGCTGCAGTATAAAAGTAAAACTGCTTGTATGTATATCTGTTGTAGAGATATTGTTTGATGTAGAAGCAATTTCTCCATTTTTGGGTGCAGCAACTTTAAAATAGACAATGGAATAAACCCCTCAAGTGTAGAACAGCCTAAGTTCGTATACAGGTAGTCAGTTGTTTATAATTCGCTTTTAATAGTTACTTTGTCACTTCATAATAAACATGTCTTACAAACTTCTTTTGACGTGAAATAATAGGTATCTGTATATTAACTATAGTGGTATGTAACCTGTGGTAGTTCTATTCCATCACATTGTTAGAACAAAGTTGTTAAACAGTTGTAGCTGTACTAGCTTATGGGAAAGTAAAAGAGCACAGTAAGAAAAGTTACTATGTTGATTGGAGGTAGTGATTTTGTTAATATACATATTGAAGATGTTCTCAGATTAATCATGTAAAAAAAGTAGTTATCCTGTTAATTAGGTCAGCATAGGACATTTGCAAATATATCTTCCATTGAATCAGAAAGATATTTGGGTATAGCAAAATAATGTTGTATAAAAAATATGCCAATTCAAAGATAGATAGTGTTGTTCGTTCTCTCTCTCTCTCTCTCTCTCTCTCTCTCTCTCTCTCTCTCTCTCTCTCTTTTGTAATTATTTGATGAAATGAATATGGCATGAACAAATAATTAAAAACATAATAAATTTGTGTGTAATGAATTGTACCTTAGTATTAGAGAATATATTGTAACACATTTCTAGTAAATTATGAACTTTTGTCAAGTAATGGAAAAATTTTGATCTGGTTTGTTTCAGGGATGGATACAGAAGACACTACTGGTGGAAGTGTAAAGTTGTAAGCTCGTCTTTCTGAGCAGTAGTGAATACTATCTACTGCCCAAAGGACGAATTTACAAGTTTATACTGCAAGGTACATCTAGTATGCCACAATCAGGTTGACTCATCTGGTGCAGTCCATAAATGAAGATACTGCAGCAAGTAGCATTTTTTATTTTCCATAAGCAGGACCATTATTTAGAACGTGGAAGTTTGACAGATTCAAGATAGCAGTAGCGTATTAACTGAGTAGTCTGGTTGTCATCTTTTTTATGAGTGTACTATGTGGTAGTTGTATATGTGACATTTCTTAAAATTGTCCTTACCTGTAAGTCTCCTTAAACTGATTTTGCACACACACACACACACACACACACACACACACACACACACACACACACACACACACACAGCAAAATTATATTGTTGTAAGGAAAGCACAGAGGATGCTAATGAATTAATAACATTTTTAATTTTGTTGTTGTTAAAATTGAGTGTTTCTAATTTAGCTATGTTTGTTATTGATGGTGACAACATAAAGTTAAAAAAGACAAAAATCAAAGGAAGGAAATAGATTAGAAATGTTATAGACCACTTGTTTTCAAAAATTGCTATACTTCATTATACTTAGTATTTCTAAAATCCATATTTGTTTGCACATATTTACCAGTATAAAGTAAGTGAATACATGTTTCAGCATAGTTTGTAGCCATAGTTCCCAGATGAACAGGTCAGATTGTATATATTAAAGACACACAAATGCACATTTTCATGTCACAATTAGTCAAAGTAATAAAGTCTAGTAATGCTGTGGTGTATTTTTATTTTTCTAATATTTAAAACCCACAAACAGGAAACAATTCTCTTAATCATGCAACATTGTGGTCATGCCAGATTTTTTCATACTATTAAGTTTAGTAACTGAGTGATCTAATACATGAAAGGAAAAATAAGGTTGTTAAGAACAGATATTTTCACTCTTAAACATGTGTTTTCTCATTTCATGTTTGTAAACTACTTTGCTAGAATTTCTACTGACAATAATTGTGCAGTAGATATTTTCCTTTAAGATTTTTAAAAACTAGTACAGAGAATTTTCTCTGGACAAAAATTAAACTACAAACCCTGAGAGGTTGCATGGGACATGTAAAACACTTTTTGTGTTTCCCTGAGAGACACCATTATAAGAACACACATCTTACTTACAGAAAAGTAACACTAACAATTTTTAATTCTTCATTGCCAAGAGACAACAACATTAACATAAGAGAATTATTTCAATTGACTTGTAAGCAAAGGTAATGCCAGCAGGTTATGTTCTGTATAACACAGTCCAAAGAAGTGCCTTTCATTTCTCCTGTTACTGCTAGTATCTTGGCAACCAGTCCCTCTGCTGATTCATCAGGTGTTTTGAAAATGAGATTGAACATTTCTCCCCACACAAAAAAGTGCAGAGGGTTCAAATCAGTAGATAGAGTAGGCTATGGTACAGGACTAAATCTTCCAATCCACTTATCTGGAAACTGTCACTTCAGGACTTGATGCACAGGATGACTGAAATGTGCTGGCACCCCATCATGCTGGAACCACATGCGCTGTTATATAGAGAGTGGCATGTCGTCAAACAACTGTGATAGTGCTCTAGTGATGAGATTGTAATAATGCATGCCATTTAATGGCTAGGTGGGAGATGTAGACCAATTAACCACTAAACACCACCACCTGCCCACATATTCACGTAGAACCTCGCTGATGAGCATCAGTAAATGTGGCATGCGGATTAAAATGCAAATTGTGGATGTTAAAAATCTCTCTCAAACTTTGCTCGAACTGCAAACAGCACACAGGATGGAAACATAGGTTGTGTTTGACACTGATTCTGACATTGCATAAACTGTGCTCTAAGTGGATAATCGTGTTTTCAGGTAGTGCACACACTGAATGTGAAATGGATGTAACCATTGCTCATGAACACTTCTTTCGTTCATCTAATTCCCCCCACGTTACGTGCAATCAGACAAGAACTGATGGAAGGATTTTGTTCTGCATGCTGCAGGCAAGGTCCTAATGGAGGTGGTTTGTCGTTGCCTTGCCCTGACAGTAATTGGGATGATGATGATGATGATGATGATGATGATGATGACACCCAGTCATCTTGGGGTTGGTGAAAATCCCTTACCCTGCTGGGAATCTAACCCAGGATCCCATGCTCCGGAAGTGAGAACGCTACCACGAGCTGCGGACAATCCTAGAACTAGTCGGAGAGAAATAAAATGTGCAAAGAAGCAGCTCAGATGTTAGCTCTTTCCCAATGTCCATCTTCATAATATCAGCGATCAGTTACAATAAACCTGTGGTAGTTTGCTTGTGCAGGGAAAGCTCCAATTGTGTGCGTGCCCAATCAGCACTGATTACTATGCCCAAGTTGGAGGGACTGCTTACAGATGTACCTGGTTTTTGAAACAGCCCAGTAAGATTTGGGTAAAAGAAAAACCAGGTTGGAAACAATTCAGTACTTTGTTTAAATCATTCAGTTGGATGGATTGGTGAACATATAACCTTATGAAACATACAACCTTATGAAACATACAACCTTATGAAACATACAACCTTATGAAACATATTTCTAGAGTTCATATTTTTAATCTCGAGGCCCAGAATTTACATTTACTATATACAGTAATTATTTTAATTCAGAGTATTTAAATGATTCACTTCTTTCATTACCATTGAACTAGAAGCCATAAGTGGAGCAAACAATAGATAGTAATATATCCTCAGAGCATGAACAAAATAATTTGACATTTCAAAAAAATACATTACATTGTAACTTGGGTTGCAATATACACCAAGGTGACAAGTTGTGGGATACCGATATGCACATATATAGTTGGCGATAGTATCACGTACACAACATATAAAAGGGCACTGGATTGCTGGAGCTGTCATTTGCACTTACGTGAGTCACTGAGGTGGCTTCCGAAGTGATTGTCCACACATGGGAATTAACAGACTTTGAACACGTAGTGGTAGTTGAAGGTAGAGGCCTGGGACATTCCAATTCAGAAATCGTTAGAGAATTCAATATTAAAAGATCCACAGTGTCAAGAGTGTGTAAAAAATACCAAATTTGAGGCAGTACCTCCCACTACAGGCAACATAGTGACTGACAGCCTTCACTTACCAATCAGGGGCAACGGTGTTTGTGTAGAGTTTTCAGTGCTAACAGACAAACACTGTGTGAAATAACCACAGAAATCAATGTGGGACCTATGACAAATGTACCCTTTAGGACAATGCAGTGAAATTTGGCATTAGTGGCCTATGACAGCAGACAACGTATGAGAGTTCTGTGTTAACAGCATGATGTCACCTGCAGTGCCTCTCGTGGCTATATCAGTTGAACCCTAGGTGATGAAAGTTGTGGTATGGTCAGATGAGTCCTGATTTCAGTTGGTTAAGAACTGATGGTAGGGTTTGAGTGTGGTGTAGACCCCACAAAGCCATGGACCCAAGTCATCAATAAGGTACTGTGCAAGCTGGTGATGGCTCCATAATGGAGTGTGCGGGATATGTAGTGGACTGGGCCCTCTGGTCCACTGAACTGATTATTGACTGGAAATGGTTGTGTTTGGATAATTGGAGACCATTTGCAACCATTCATAGACTTCATTTGTATAGATAACAATGCACCATGCCACGAGGCAACAGTTGCTTTCAATTGGTTGGAAGAATGTTCTGGGTAGTTTGAGCAAATGATTTGGCCACTCAAATTGCCGAACATGAAGCCCATCAAACATTTATGGAACATAATAGAGGTGTCAATTCATGCACAATATCCTGCAATGGCAACACTTCCACGCTTATGGATCGCTATAGGGGAGCATGGCTCAATTCATCTTTTGGGGACTTAAGACTTGTCACCCAGTTCCTGCATTACACTGGGCAAAATGAGGTCCGACCCGATATTAGGAGGTATCACATGATTTTTGTCCCTTATTGTGTAATCAGCTGTTACACTGAGTATTCATCCAATGAAAGAAAGGTATTTTATGTTAGATCTAGTATATCTGCTCAATTTTAATAGTGTTTGATGTTCCACTGCTGTAACAACTTTATTGTAGTCAACCTGCTTGGGCTTTAGTTTGATTCGGATCATGAGTGAATTTGTTGCATTCTCACCAGTAGAGCTGTTAAATCATTTATGCTAAACTGCACAAAGGTTGCTTAGCCATCAGGTGGTTGGAGATGTGATTAGCAGCAACCCAGATATTATATTTTGATTGAAAAAATTACTGCATTGGCTCATAATTACACTATTTTCAAAAATTATTCTGAAATTTACTTGAAGCAAAGTACTTGCTGTGTAGTGCTTTGCTTGGCTTTCGTAATGTACACTAATAGCTGCTCGCTTGTATAGGGAGTCCAGAAGGTTTGCCACAGTGGGAATTGTTCTACTCACAAACTGTTTCCTACTTTTCAGAGGAGATTTTACAAATAACTGGTATTCTGCAGAAAGGTCTTACTTTTAGTTTAGCACCACCATCTCTACAGGATCAGAAATTGCATTGAAAAGTGTGTGTACTTCAGAAAAGTAGATTGATTGTTTTTGCTCACATTAAGCACAAGACAATAGTTTCAGTAACTACAAAACCTCTCCTAGCTTTTGCCACAATTTATCCTCTACATGGCAATCTTAATAATCTTGTCGAACTGCACATTTGGAAAAACAGATCTGTCCAGTATAGGTTGTCAATTATTTATCAAGCTGTCAATATGTAATGTTACAGCAGCCCATCCCTTTAGATTTGGAAGTTTGTAAGTGACAAAAGATGATATAGTATTTCTTTTTTATCTTCAACTCCAAAATTCCACAGGGACAGAGCTGTACTCAAAAATTGTAATTATCTTTCTGGCTGTATTTAACTGTTATCAGTAACTGGATGCAATTTACTTTGCAGCCTATGCTGACAATAACACTGAACTGTTCATTGCATACCTAATCGATAAGGTCAGTATAGTATCTGCACAGTATTGGACCATTACCATTTGCTCTGCAGGAAAAATACTCCTGTAAATTACTGGATCCACTGTTACGGAATTACCCACACTATGTCCCTCAACAGCTACAGTGACATTCATAGTTAGACTGTGATGTGTGGCTCTTCTGCATAACAACTTCTGCACAAATTGGTATCAGTGTTCAGAAGCCCTCCTGCAACTACCTGATGTAAAAGTGGCTCACAATTAGGGTTATTTTGTGGAAGACTTCGTACTAGTATTTAGATTCTAACAGTGAAACTAGTACATCAGTACATACACTGTCTGGCAATACTTGCCCTCGTGTCATTTGTGTGTGGACGTTGTGGATCGTACAGCAGATGACAAGATTAATGGTACCTCTGTCAGCTTAGTGCTCAACAGACTAAAATGTAATCACCAGTGTAGAAAATATAGGTTTAACACTGCTCCTTTTAACTTATGGTTGAGACTGCCTCTCTTTGGTCTAATCCATGCATTTAATAGTGAGTTCCGTACTTGACTAATTGACCAGAATGACACATTTCTGACAAATTTGATATCTGATGAAGTGAACTTTCATCCGAATAAGTATGTCAGTAGACGAAACTTCAGATATTGCTCGGACACAAACCTGCAGCTCATTCACGAAAAGGCCCCAAGGTAGCCGAGAGGTGTGCTATTAAACAGTCCACTTGGACAGCTGGCCACTGTGTTAATTTCAAGCAGTATATGATCATGATTAACAATATCTTCAATCCACAGCTGCATGAACATTGCCGTCTAAATGCAGTATGGTTTCAGCAAATTGAGTTACAGCCACTATAGCCTGTAATTCAATGTTCAGTGATGACATTGACACTAATTTCGACATGGATTACTCTCACATTTGGTAATATGCCATGGCCAGTGAAATCACCTGATCTTTCAGCGTGATTTCTTTTTTCTGTGAGATCATCTCAAGGACAAAACTCTCACAGTAACTCCACAATACTGACGAGTTGAAAGCCACAATCTAGGAACAGATAGAGGGCCATTCCTCAAGAAATGAATGAGAATATAATGAGCCGTTTCAGTGAATGGCTTCGGCAGTGCACTGCCAGTGATGAAAGCCATTTGTGTGATGTACTTTAACTTGGGTTTGGGTTTTCAGTAATGACAGTGTGTTTAAAATAGTTATCCATAAGTTATACTGGTGTAAATATATGCTATAACTAAATAAAAATGTGCTGATTTCTGTGGGCATCCCTGTGGGAAATATAGTGATTCATTGGAACATTTTCTGTAGTAAATTACATGAAGAGCTTGCAGAGTTACAAAATTCAGTTCCATCACATCTGATCCCATAACCTTGCTAGATGTCTTTGTAGCTGAACAGGTGATTCTGATAGAGAACCTGTTCGTGGATTAGCATATGCACTGTGGGAGTGTGTATTAGCTTGCTACAGATTACCAATGGTTGTGCTGAATAGATTGTCAGCAGTTACTGCTTTGAAACTTCACTGTCATTGCAAATTATTTCAGTGGTGCCAGTAATAAAGAAGGGAGATGGTGAGAGATCATGAATGATGATGCCATGAATGGCACCGTGTGATGTTGAGGGCACATACAGCATTCACTGCTCATCTGCTATGTTGGTCCCCATGGTAATAAATTTTGATGGTGGTACTCAATTGTTATATATCAATAGCTGTTATGTAACAGTACTTAAAGTAACATTGTATTGTAGATTAGAATTGTATGGAGGCTTGTATTAGATTGCAATATCATAATTATTACTGGGCACATTAAAATTATCCATCCTTGTCATCTATGCTACATTATGGAATAACATTTGCTTAACATTATGGCCTTCTGACCTGCATGTAAATATTTTACTTGTTTGTTACTGTTCTGAGTGCATATTTGGTTTACTGCCCAGCGAGATGGAAGATTGGTTGAACTACGGAATCATATTTAGGAAGAATAGTAATAAAATTGTTGCTTGGTGACTGTTGTAGATTATATGTGGGTTCCTATAAATCTGTGAAGACATATGACGATACCCTAGATTGTGGGTATTACATAATTTAGCTTCAGTTGTTGCTGTTATCTTAAATTGTTAAGGACAAATCTGAACTGTAACAGTGTGAGAGAGTGATACCATGAGTTGGTATCATGTTACTTTTGAAAATGACTGAGAATGTTATAGACCATTTGACAGACGTTCGGATGTCATTAGCAGTTCTGTACTCCCCACTGTAAGAAACTGACCAGTCTTTTGGACTATAATCAAGAACATTCCAGAATAAGCCAGTGATTTGGTAAGCATTACTTCACAATGTATTTTCCCCCCTCCTGGTGCACTATTTTCTGATAAGAAAAAAATTTGTTTACTTTAGAGATTCTGACTGGCTATCCCTAAGTTATTTGCTGCCATTTCACTGTCGTGGATTGTTTGTGTAATAGGTTATGCTCTTTTTGAGAACATTAAAGCCTAACCTTCCATATTCTCTCCTTTCAAAGTGTGCTAAGAAATGAACATGCTAGTGGTGCCACCTGTGAGTACATCCTGGTGCTATCTACTTGCAATGTCTCTCTGCAGTGTGTTTTTATATTATAACTTCATGAACAAGGTTGCAGAATAAGGTGTTGGGCTGTGTCATGATACTGTGATTAAGTTTTGTATTCAAAGTTGGAAAAGATGTCAAATACTTCATTCTCAATGAAACACATTATGAATGCTGTGTGATCTAATTAAAGATGATATTCATTAGATAAAGATACTGGAGCCAGATGCAGTTGCTTGTCCTGTTCTAGAGGAAGCCTCTCAGCAGGGACATGGCACCCAAGAAGGGAAAGAAATCCAGTGTGTGTACCATGAGTCATTGTCCAAACTGTGGAACAAGTCCTTCTGGATGCCATGAGGAGCACAGGGTGCAGGTCAAAAGCAGGACAGTTGACCTATGAACTGCAGGTATTATAGTAGTAAACTGTCTCAGCTGTGTTGGGACAGAACCAAAGTTCCAGGTGCTTATAGAAATCACTGAAGCACAAATAATTATAGGTACTGCTGGCTAAAGCTGGAGATAAGTTCAGCCAAAATGTGTACAAAGAACCTAACAGTGTTCAGAAAGAATAGTTAAAATACGGTTGGTGGTGGTATGTTTGTTGCTGTTAGAAGTAGTCTATCTTGTAGAGAAATTGAAGTAGGTAATTCCTGTGCATTTGTATGGGTAGAGGGTACACTTGACTACTGTAATAAATTAATAATTGTAAATTTGCTTGTTGCTTTCCTAAGAGACTTGTCCATTCCTCCCAAAATGACTATGAAAGCGTAGACCAGATGTGGCTTCAATTCATAGTAGTAGTATAGACAACAATGGAGAGATTGGCATAAATTTATGAGAGACAGAACTGTCCCCCACCCTCTCCATGGTACACAAAGCAGATCAGAACACTGTTGCAGAAGCAATGGAAAAAAATGCAAAATTTAAGAGTGCAAAATCCCCAAGAGTGGTTAAGTTTTACAAAAGCTCAAAATTTAGCATTAACTTCATGCACGGTGCTTTTAATAGTTTACACAAAGAAACTATCTGGAAGTCTAGCAGGAAATCCATAGAGATTCTGGCCATATGTGAATTACTTCAGCACCAAGGCTCGCACATCAATACTTTCACTGGCTGACAGTGATGAAGTTATTGATGACAGTGCCACTGAAGCAAAGCTACTAAACATGGTTTTCCGGAATTTGTTCATCAAGGATGATGTACGTATTTTAGAATTAGTCAAGAACTATTGCCAACATGAGTATCTTAGAAGAAACAATATTGTGAAAAGGATAATTGCTACTAACCATGTAGTGGAGATGCTGAGTTGCAAATAGGCGCAACAAGATGATGTCAGAAAGTGAGACTTTGGCCAACAAGGCCTTCATCGAAAATAGAAGGAAAACAAATCCATAAAAGCATAAAAAGCAAGGCAACTGGTCCAGATTGGATACCTATTAGGTTCCTTTCAGTGTGTGCTGATAGAATTGCTCCCTGATTAACAATCATATACAGCCGCTCTCTTGACGAAAAATTCATAGCTAAAGACTGGAAAGCTGTACAGGTCACAACAATACTTAAGAAAGGCAGTAGGAGTAATCAGATGAATTACAGACCCATATCACTGATGCTGATTTGCAGTAGGACTATTGGAACTTACACTGTGTTGGAGTATTATGAATTATTTTTGAGGAAAATTGCCTGTTGATCCACAGCATGGAGTCAGAAAATATTGTTCTTCTGAAACACAACTAGCTCTTTATTTTCATGAAGTAATGGGTGGTATTGGCAGGGGATTTCAAATTAATTCCATATTTTTAGGTTTCCGAAAGGCTTTTGATACCATATCTCATGATCAGCTTCTAGGCAAATTGTGTGCCTATGGAGTACTGTCTCAGTTATCAGACTGGATTTCTGAGTTACTGTCAGATAGATCACAGTTAATAGACAGAAAGTCATCAAGTAAAACAAAAGTGCTATCTGGCATTTCTCAAAGAAGTGTTATACTCACTCTGCTGTTCCTAATCCAAACCATTCAGGAGACAATCCGAACATCCCTCTGATTGTTTGCGGATGATACTGTCATTTACTGTCCAGTAAGTTGTTAGAAGATAAAAAACAATCGTAAAATGATTTAGAAAAGGTATCAGTTGGATGCGAAAATTGGCAATTCATGCTAAATAGTGAAAAGTGTGAGGTCATCCATATGAATACTAAAAGGAATCCATTACATTTTGGGTACAATAACTCACACAAATCTAAAGGCTGTCAGTTCAATTAAATACCTAGGGATTACATTTGTGAACAACTTAAATTGGCATGATCTCGTAGAAAATTTTGTGCTGAAGGCAAACCAGAGATTGTATGTTATTGTCTGCACACTTAAAAGATGCAATAAGTCTACCCAAGATGCTCTACACTACACTTGCCTGTTTTCTGCTGGAGTATTGCTGTGAAGTATGTTAAGTTTTCTAGATCAGATTGATGGAGGACATTGGGAAAAGTCCAAAGGAGGACATGAGGTAGGGTAGCAAACATTATAAAAAAGATGTTTTTCATTGCATCGAGATATTTTCATGTAATTTCAATCTCCCAGTGTTCTTCTCTGAATGCAAACATATTTTTGTTGACCCCCCCTACCTACATAAGGAAAAATGACTGCTGTAATAAAATAAGAGAAATCAGACCTTTGCCAGGCACTAAAGTGTGAATTGCAGGATAGTCATGTAGATGGGAAGCAGTACACATGAAACCTTACATCGATCACCACCGATTTTCTGTAACTATATCATAATGAGGTAAATGATAGCTGAAGAGTTAATTGTCAAAAGTATTTATTATTAGACAATTTGAGAATTTTCTTTTGTTAAATGAGACTACAGTGGCATTGACCAAACTCATTGAAATTGCTGATTCAAACTGAGGCTTTCTGAATGTCATTATTACAGGATAAGAAATATTAGGAATTAGATGCAGCCAAAATATATCCGTCTGTACAGTAGGTAAAACTTCATACTCTTTAACGAAGTTCTCTATTTTTAAAAAGGTACATGTGATAAAAACTAGATTTGTACAGAGTTGTTTGCACTTGTGATGTTGGGAAATATCGCCCATGGTTTTGTATCCCAAGGACAGACTTTTGATTGGTTCTATTTTTACAGAGGTGTCATTTATAAAATGTTGAATCACAGTCATTGTGTTACATGTAAATTGCTCTGGTCCAGTATTTTGTTTTTGTAGAATGGCAAAACTGTATTACATTGTGCAGTCACTGCACCAGTCTTTGGTAAAAAAAGTAGTTGAAGTCATTTAATGACTGATGTATATATAACAGGAATGTATATTGGAAACGTAAACATAAAAGTTCCATATTACAACAAATGGAAGTTACTGTATTTGGAATTTTGTACAATAACAAGAGGTATATTCTGTTCATTTTAGTCGGAGCTTATTAGCTTCTAAGGATTGATGGTTTTCTTGCTACTGCTACATGCAAGGTAATACCTTAAAACTGTGAAATGTAACTGTATTTAATTCATAGTAATATATCACAAGTAATTTTTTTCTCTCTTCTTTCTTGGTGACAATGTGAAGGAAAAGTGTTCGCATGATGAGATACAAGTTAATATGAATGTATTTTGCTCAATAAACATGAAGAACATAAAAAGTTTCATTATAATTTTTACTGTGTGTGAAATGTATGAAACTATTTCATCAATTGACTTTGACTTGGTGTGGGCTGTGTGTTGGATCTGCAGGTGCGTGTGTGTGTGTGTGTGTGTGTGTGTGTGTGTGTGTGTGTGTGTGTGTGTGATGGGGCAGAGGTCAATCACATTCGAACATGGCTATATAAATAATTAGAAATTGACACGGTGACTGAAAAACTTTGTAACTAGTCAAATTAAGTTCAATTGCTAATTTTGGTTTCAAAGGGGTTTCACACACTTCATACAGCTTCTGAGATAAATGAGTATGTTTTGACTCACATTGACTAACTTTTTAAGTATCATCTTATAAGACTTAAGAAATGCTAAAGATTAAAACCCTTCAGTTCAGTGTGTGTTTTTCCTGCATAATTATTTGGAGCACAATACATTTTACAGAACTGTCTTCATATAGTTCAGTTACTGCATACATTATGCTGTATACATCTTTCTCATGCTACTGGTGAAATTGGGGGGTAAATATTTTTATATTGCATACCTGTGAAAAGTTACTCATAATATTCAAAAATGCTTTTAATGGAAATCCATAAAATATTTTTTCCTGCGTGAAACATTTTTGGTACAGGAATGTCTTGAGAACTGACTTTATGAGAATAAGTATTACGATGCATTTCTGTACTTTGAAAAGAAGCAATGATTGGCAAATATCCACTAATTGTGCAAACTTAAAGGTATATCTATAGCTTATTGGAAATTGCTTATTGGCAGAAAAATGTACTTCACCCCTATGTTACAAGATGATGTCAGGTTTATACTAGGGTTGTCAAGTCAGTAATATATTCTAACTCTCTTAGTGTTATACTATAACAAGAAGTACTCTATTGGGCCTTGCATAGTGCCATAAATGTCTATGCACTTCATACACTTTTGTGAAGTGGTATTTCTGTATGTGAACCACTGTTTCTTCCTCATATCCACCCTTTCCCCTCTGCTTTTTTTGACTGCTGTTCGTGATTTTGCTGGTTACATATGTAACCTTTCGAATGTAAGCCTATTGAAACATATGTCTTAACAGTGCTGTCTGACATGAGCTATATGTGCTGGTGAAACATTTATGGTTCAGTAGTAAAAAGTATTTAAAAATGGGTACTGATAATAAGTAAAGATGTGAGCACTGTTCAGTTTTTTAATAGCCCTGGATTCAATATTTGATAGTGTGAAAAGTACCACTGCCGCTGGCCCAGTGCTAATATCTTAAATACCATAAAATAATGCATACGGCACTATTGGAAAAAGTGCTTAGACCAAAGCTGTGTGCACTAAAACTGAAGCTTGTATTTTCATTACTGGTGTAACAATATTTCTTTATAAATTAAAATAGAAATTATACTTCACACAGTGATGAAAACATACTCTTTGTGGTTAGGCACTCTTTGTGAAGATTTTAAGCAGTCATAAAAGTAATGTGAGAAAATTACTTTATGGGCAGTCCATGCTGGAATATAATTACCCATCTGAGAATAGATGCTGATTCTCTCAGTAAAAGCAAGACAAAGCAGTACACAGCCACTTTGGAAGGATGACAAGGTGTACGGGTCATGAATGAATGAGGCTGTTGTTTGTTCAGAAACTTGTGAAGTTGTTCTTACTGTGTGTATGTGAGCTGTGTGTTTCCTTTTCTATTTGGTGACTAGTGATTTATCCTCGTAGATGTTATTGTAATGTTAGAAAGGTAGATATAAAAGATTGGTTATGATGTATTATATTGCCAACAGTTTTTCCTACATACTCTGAACTGGTACATGTAGTTAGTCATTATTCTAGGGATAAAATGCAGAGGATTTAATGTAATCTACCTAATTTTAAAACTATTGCAAAGAAGAAATGGTATCTGATACAACCATCTAATTATATAGTTTATGATTCATGCTGGACAAATAAATTTTCAGAAATTGACAGATTTCTGCTTTGGAAGTTCTATATTGTGAATAATGTAGCAAAATTCATTAAAAGTACATTGCTGTCCATTAAAATTGCAGCAACAGGTAGGATAGCAAATTACAATTTTTCTCTTGTGTGTGTACATGTATACAGAATACATAATTAAACATGTGGATGATTTGATGGTACATATAGTATGCAAAATTTAGTACACAGAGCTGCCACCTCTGGCAGCAATGTTGACTCTCAACCTGGCATGGCATCAAGTCAGGCAGGGCTTGGAAGATAGATTCAAGTGTATCACTGCAAGGTGCTTCAATTCTATGCCAGAGTCAATCAGTCATAGTGACTGGCAAGTGGCAGCATGCCAGTTTCTGAGCAATCCAAGACCAGGTGCTGTAAATGGATTAGAAATGTGGAGAACATGCTGAGTGAGACAACTGTTGCCTCTGTATTTAAGTAGGTCACCACAGCATAGTCAGCATGTGACCTATTATCTTGTTGAAACATAATTTCAGAGAGACCTTGAACATCTGGCACATACACCAGCCTTAACATGTCAGTAATATTAAGGCTGCTGCCCAGGTTACCACATATGTGAACCAGAAGTGATTGTGTGTACCCAGTGGAACCACAGACCATCATACAACAGTTCTGCCCCCAGGATGATGGAAAATGAAATCTGGCTGGGTAGGTTCTCCCCAGAACTTCCACACACATATACACCCATTGTGATGTAGTAGCAGAACTGTGATTCATCTGAAGAGGGCACAGTGCTTCTCCTGGGTCCACTGTTGTCATTGGGTGCACAAATCTTGGTGTGTCTGTCTGCTGCCATGTCAAGTGAAGTTGCAGGAATGGTTGCCCTGCTGATAGTCCATCGTGATCCATTAATTATCCTATTCACCATGTCTTGCTGCAGATAAGACTGACTCACATAGTTGACATAGCTGTGTGGTACTATAGAGTATGGCCCTCCACAACCCAGTAATTTCATATTGACATGACCGTCGTGTGATCCCGACTAAAGTTAGAAACATATTGCCAACAATTAACTGTAGTCTCAATAGGCAATGATACTGCTGCTGTTGAATGTTACAATGTGCTTGTAAACATTTCTTCTTCTTACACAAGGCATAATCCAATCTTATAACAAACATCATCCAAGTGCATTACAGGAGTAAAAAATAAGCTGTGTAATCTTTCCTTATATACAAAATGTAAATGGCATTACATCTATGCGATTGCATTGAAGTACTAATCATTTTCATATCCGAGCTTCTGATACTTTCCATATACATGTGAGATTTATTGCATGTCATCTTCATGGTGTTGCAGTTTTAATGATCAGCAATGCAGTTTATGCTACACTAGCATTGTTCCAATGAGAACTAATTTTTCTTTGATTCTGAAATGTAGCCATACCAGTATCACACCTTAGACCTATGAAAATCACAATGACCTCAATATTGCAGTAGTTTTTGTGTTATGGTTGTTAATTAAAGTGGGTTGAATGCCTGGTAGGTTAAGATTAATAACACGAAGTGGAGAATTTTTACTTAACATGAAAACTGTTTTTGAAAAACACAGCTTTTCTGGGAAGCTTACAACAGAGAACATAAAATTTTCTTTCCACCTACCCATCAGTCAGTGACACAATAATAGCAAAGTATATATCATGTTAACAGCATACTGGACACAAACTGTAACTTAAGTGGGTAGAGAACGCACATTTGTAACACGTATTGTCAGAAGAGAAATGATGTGAAAATCTATCTTGTTAATGTATCTGATCTTTTTAATGCTAGAAACAGTGCACAGGTGCTGCCGTCGCTGAATGACAGTAATATATGTCTTTTGTTTTGGAAAGAAAATACTAGTGTATGGACTAGATCAGCATGTCTTTTGACTGTGATATTGTGGGACCTTGTAGTGGCTGTAGGCATAACTGTCAAGCACCAGACAGTGGATGCCCAATGCATGTGACTTGCCATCTCAAAGAATGTACTGGGACTGAACATTTCACATACTGCTTTGTCAAAAGGGTAATGTGAGCTAGCTCCATTCAGGAAAAACCACCACTACAAGTAAATCTCTGAGGGCAGCATTTTGGTGACTGCTGTCATCAACCATCACTTATTGTAACAAGAGTAAGTAGACCCATGTGGCAGATCATTCACCAGTTAAGTACTGGACAACAACAGGTAAGCAGCTGTACAATTCAGAACCACTTCTTCAAATTGGTGTGCAGTGTCTAACCATCCCACATGTGCACCTCTGCTCATCACATGTAGCAAGGCACAGAAATTGACACAGACAGAGGAGTATAGTAAAGTTTTGATGAATCTCAATACATATGGAAAAGATTGGGGATGTTGACAACAACATCAGATAAATTGTCTGTTCAACAGTTTGCTACTCCTGCTGGCTGAGGATGTAGTTTAATTTTTGTTTATACATGATCAAATGGGACTCTCAGTACATAAGTCGTCTCACTGGCTAAGAGAGAACCTGCTGTCCAATCATGTGTAACTTGCACCCTCAACAAGGTGCTCATGGATCCTATTGGAACTGTTTTGAAGCCCCCCCCCCCAAAAAAAAAAATTAGTTTCACTCAACCTCAGACTACTGGGCATTTCTGAGATGCCATTGAATCAGATGTGTATATCTTTGAACCATGCCCAAACAATTTCCTTTGTGGGCAGTATTTGCATGGTCATAGCTGAGAAGTCATCTCAACACTTATCTTCTTCAGTCTATGTTGTGGTGTATTGCTCCCTACATTGAAGCAAATAGGCTCAAGTGGCCCCAGGAGCTAATCTGGGAGGAGTGGAGGATGCTACTCATTAATTTCACTGTGAATGACAAAATAACTGATTTTTTCACAACAAATAATTTGGTACATTTGCCTCTAGTTGGAATCCATTGTGTTTGCTTCAAAGTGATTGTGAACTGATAATGTCCATCTGGTGGGGCAGGATGTGAACTCAGTTTATGAAGACTTTTTTATTTTTCTCCTTGGTGGGGGTGGGGGAGGGGAGGGGGTGGGATGCTGCCCTTTGCTGGGTATGCCCAGTGTGAGTAGAGGTGCTGTTCGGTTGGTGAGTGGGTGCGATTCAACCTCTTGTATGGTACTGTATTTAAAGGTATAGTAGGATTCATCTTGTGTAAGCATTATCATGCATTAGACAGTGTATGATGGTTACTTTCTGCAAATATCAGTAACTGTCTGTTCTGTTTGCCTTGTGTGTGGCTTGAGGAGGAGGAGGAGGAGGAGGAGGAGGGGGGGGGGGATGGCTCTGTGTCATAATACAATCACTAATTTCTCTCATCTTATTGTCGTAATCTCTAAGCATGATTTACAACAGAATAAGCAGAATTGTTGCACATTCTGTGTTGAATACCATCTTTTTCTTTATCCAACAGGGTTTTGCGAGGAGGCATCTCACTTCTAGTGATACCAATTTTAATTCCTGTACAGTGCTGGTCAACTTTTACAATAGCTATAATGTCCTTTTTCAATTCCAGCAGTGTATTGCTGAAGTCCTCCAATGTCTACTACTAGCGTTACCTGATGAGGACCCCAAATTCTAGAGCAAAACTGTAGTATGTGTGTCACTAAGTGTTGTATGGAGTTTCGATGTTTCATATAGCACAATTTCCCATGCCTTGTAACAAATCTGTCTTGTGTTTGCCCTGTCTATTCATTTCTCATATTCAGCTTAGTTCATATCAATTCATAGTACTACCACAAAATATCTGAAACAATATGGCACCTTCCAGAAGGTTACTACTGCTTTTTAAATCAGGCACTGATGTATCATTTCCCTTTCTTATGATCCTTATCTTGACATTATTCAGATTTGAAAAGAAGTGTCATTCAGTATATCAAGTAATCATGTTTCGGCACTTTAATTCCTTAGTAACCCAGCTGTAATACTTATTTGTAGAAATCATTTTCAGATAACTTGTGAGTGTGCTAATAACTGTATTTAATAAAATGCTCATGCATATTGATAAACTGTGCTTCCTTGGTGGCACACTTTATTCCACTTCTGTTTTCTAAACATCTGCCTTCCAACACTGGAACAATTTTCTGGGCTTGCCATCCCCAACAAGATTGAGACATTGCTGCTGAAGCCTGTCCCACACTCTAATGGAAGCTCTTAGGCCATTCAATCTGCAGTAACACACTGGAAGTTTAAACTGGTCCTAAGCATAGTCAATTGAGTTTATCTTGACAGATATCAATTCAGTTGATTCCTTTCTCATGGAAGGAGGTATTGATGAGATGATTGTGCATTATCCCATTGAAAGATAAACCATTCGCTGAAATGTTGGCAAAGTCCTGACAATAAGATGGATGGTCCTGTCCCAGTACTGTGCAAATGTCAGATTACCCTCAGTAGTGACAAGAGGTGTTTGACATCTGTCCACGATGTGAGCCCAAAATGTGACTGACCAGTGTCCTTATTAAAACCATTGGACTGTATGCAAATATTGTTGATTGGTACCTGTTTGTCTCCCCATTCTTCTGTAGTGATCAGGCAAATCTAGTATTTGCCAGTGGAAAGAACCTGATGCCATTAGTTAATTCTAGATAGCCCATTGTCCACCTTCTTGATGCACCATTGTGGTGGGGATTTGTACTGTTTCTCATAATAGGCCTGTAGTGGCGAAATATACTGTGTGGATATGGTTGCATACTGTCTAGGTTGGCTTCTCTTAGGGGTGCACAAGAGACATAATTCCTGTGGGATGTAGATATTCAGTATTTTAATTTTCAAAATAGTGGTTAAATTGTTCAAAAGATGTCACTGTGGTGTCTGTAAATTCTGTATGTAACTTTCTGTACTAACAACTTTTCAGTCTGTTAAATGACAGTGCACATGCGGCCTAAGCTGAAAATGACTTTTAAAGGCATGTTGACAGATTGAACAGTGAATATAAGCTGCAGTGTTACATTCACAATTAGACAAAGTGTGTTCCCAACTGAACTGCACTGCACTTGTCATGCAAGTTTACTTTTACTTCCTTTAAACAGTTGACAGTTCATAGACATTTTTGTGTTCAAAAGATTATTAACAAAAGGATTTCCAATTTAAATAAAATTTTTAAAAAAGTTTCATAGTTATGAGGGTAATGCAGAACTTCAAGCAGGTTATTTGTAAGCTGTTGTCTGAACATTGGCCAGTTATCAACCCTTGAAGACTCAAGGATTGATAACTGCAGCTTGGAGCATGGTTTCATACCAGCTAAGTTTATATGTTACTAATTGTTAGAAATTGTGGCCAGTTGACCTAATTTCTTTGCATGTATCAGTGAGTATAAACACAACTGTAATAGATAATTAAAAAAAAAACACACACACACACACACACCTACCTGTGTGATCATTTATGATAGTATGACCATGGATGACAATGTGCATTCTGCTACAGGTTAGTTAATAGTTTGGATCTGATGTGTGGGGATTGCAGTTTCACTGGGATGAATGCAGTGGCACGGAAGAAGGGATTCCTGGTGAGGCCCTCCTCCCATGGATGTGTAGGTTGTGTGTTAGACAGGAATATTGCATACCAAGAAGTGAAGATTTGTGACCTTCAAGCAGATACTAAGGCTGGAGAAACTGGATTAGAGTTGTTGATTTGGGGTAACTGGGAGGTGCAAAAGAGGAATGGTTTGAATAATTGTTACTTTTGAGCTAGCCTTTGTTAGGTAATAGAGAATATTGATGCACTGTGCAGGGCTTTGAGTCAAAAGAACCAGATGTTGATAGTTGCATAGGAGGCTGCAATGAACTTTGTATCTCTCAACACGAACTGCAATGTTGAAGGAAACAGATGTTTTGTGTATGCCAGAAAACTATGTAAATAATGGAATCCATATGTTAAATGCAAAGAAATATAAACCAGTGGCCCATTTCTGTTTAGAAAGTATGAAGAAAAAAGGATTTCTCATGTGTTTAAGAAAAGAAAACAGAGTTCAGAGCTGTTTAAACCAGTATTTTCTGCTTGGGTCCATTTGGAAACCTGTGCTTGTGAGTAACTGATAGTGGGAAAAAACCTATAAAAAGAAGTCTAAATGTAGTGGTCATGGAAGTGTTTATTTTTCTATTAAAATAAGTATTACTCAGACATTCCTCTTTAAGAAGCTTTTATTGAAAAAAAAAATGGTTGTTATATATACATGGTATATCACTAGTGGATACACTGAATATCACTTGTAGTACCAAAAACTGATACTGTGGAAGTATGTGATGATGGATGCAAAAGCCTTCCCAGAAACACCAATTTGCAAAGAAGCTGTTTATGAGAGAATTGTGTGTGTGTGTGTGTGTGTGTGTGTGTGTGTGTGTGTGTGTGTGTGTGTGTGTGTGTGTGTGGAGAGTTACAAACTGCCACTGACTTCAATATGAAATATTACCATAACAGTACACATGTATTTGAAATGTTAATTTTTTTATTATAATTTTTTTATTTTTTTATATAGGACATCAAATGTGCCCATATAGTACAAGACAGATAATTCAAACACACTGTGTCTTGGCCTGCAAGATCAACTGACTTCAATCCTCTGACTTTTCTGTCTGGGAAATCTCAACAATTAAGTGTATAGTGCTCCTGTTAATAAAGTTAAAGAACCAGAGCAGCAGATTTTGCAGTCTTATCAAGATTTATGAGATAGTCAAGGGGTGTTTGAAAGAATTCATAATTTACTGCAGGGGTGGGTGTAGTACTGCATTGAAATGCGAGGATGCAATGTAGAACAACTCCTGTAACAGATGTGAGTGAACATTAATATGTAACATGCTGAATAGTATTGTATTTCTTGTTAAAGTAGTGCTTGCATGAAATGTGAGCCCAGTTACATGGGAACTTAATCAAAAAGTTTACATTTCAAATACATCTGTACTGACTATTCAGTGGTGACTCGTAATTACACATTCGTAATTCTCACAAATATACAGGTTGAGGAAGGTAATGTGGGCCATCTGAAGTATATACAGAATAAACAAATTATTGAGGTGTAGTTTCTGCCAAGTTTTCGCAAATGATATGGGATACTTCCTGACATTCACAAGTAATTTTTATCATTTGTAGTTACCGAGTTCCAACACAGACTTTGTTTTTTCTAATGGAACTATGAAGGCATACAATTTTCTTTGTCCTTTGAAAGAAGCTTCCAATGAAACTTCAATTACATAACATGTATGGGACTTGATTTAGATAACAGTATCACAAATCACTGTCCCGCCTTCAGGAGAAGAGGGTCCACAAACAGTTTACCCTACTGTATCAAATGTGAGAAAGCCAGGAACTCGTGTACAGATCATCGTTTTACTATCAGGGCTATCATACCAGGTGCTCAAAACCTTGAGCATTGCTGCACACAATAAAGTGATTCTGGAGACACAATACTGCACATTGAATTTCATGTAGAGTTGACAGCAGCACAGACATCTGTTGTTAGGCATTACATGCCTTCAGGAGGTCTTCGGTGTTTCCTAACAGACACCTAGTTTTAATTTTTGCAACAGATAAAAGTATAGAAGTTAAAATTTGGTGAAGCCGAGGACCAGTTTGCATTTCCTGAACAGCCATTCCAATGCTGTTTGGATGTTCTGTAAGTAGCTCTCATTGCAAGTGCTTAATAAGAGGGATATGTCATGTTAATACCACACTTTTGCTTTGTGTGTGTTATGTCTTCCAGTAACTGTGGGAGTGTGTTGTGCCAGTAAAACACCTGGCTGCATTGATGTTTCAGGCTGGAAACTGGCACCACATGACTAGCTGCCATACACATGGGGGTGCAATGACAGAACAGGTGCGGAACTCTGCTCAAGTGGAAATGATCTTCGTAGCTATGAAGTTCATGTACTTCCCCTCATTTTGACTCTCTGTTATCTACACTGAAGTGATGAAAGTCATGTGATAGCAATATGCAGATGGCAGTAGTATTGCGTACGCAAGGTACAAAAGGGCACTGAATTGGCAAAGCTATCATTTGTACTCGGGTGATTCACATGAAAATGTTTCTGACAGAATTTGAATGCAGAATAGTAGTTGAAGAGACATGAGACATTTCATTTCTTAAATAAGGAAATTCAATATTCTGATATATGCAGTGTCAGTAGTGTGCCAAGAATACCAAACAGGCATTCTCTCTCACCAAGGAAAACGCAGTGGCTCACGGCCTACAGTTTACGACGAAGAGCAGTGGCCTTCGCATAGAGTTGTGAAGTAACTGCACAAATCAATGTGGGATGTATGACAAACTTATACGTTAGGACAGTGTGGTGAAATTTGGTGTTAACGGACTATGGCAGCAGACAACTGAGCAAGCACCTTTGCTATCAACATGACATCATCTGCAGTGCCTGTCCTGGGCCCGTGGACATATTGATTGTACCCTAGAGGACTAGACAACCATGGCCTGGTCAGATGCATCTGAATTTCACTTGGTAAGAGCTGATGAGAAGTTTAGGGTGTGGCACAGACCCCATGAAGCCATGAACCCAAGCTGTCAAGGCACTGTGCAAGCTGGTGGTGGCTCCATAATGGTATGGGTTGTGTTTACATGGTATGGCTTAGGTCCTTTGGTCCAACTGAACTGATCATCGACTGAAAATGGTTATGGTCAGCTACTTGGAGACCACTTACAGCCATTCATGGACATAATGTTTCCAAACAATGATGGAATTTTTATGGATGAAAATGCGCCATGACACCTGGCCACATTTGTTTGTGACTGGTGTCAAGAACATTCTGGAAAATTGGAGTGAATCATTTGGCCACACAGATCACCTGACTTGAATCACATTGAACATTTATGGGACATAATTGAGATGTCACTTCATGCACAAAATCCTGCATTGGCAACTCTTTCACAATTATGTATGTTTGTACAGGCAGCGTGGCTCAACGTTTCTACAGGGGACTTCCAGCGACTTGTTGAGCCCATGACACACAGAGTTGCTTCAATACGTCAGGCAAAAGGAAGTCCAGCACAATATTAGGAGGTATCCCATGACTTCTGTCACTTCAGTGTATATTCACTAAACAAATTGGAGAGTACAGTAAAATGACTGACTGCAATAAAGAGACAAATAAGGTGCTAATTACATTTCAGTTGTGCTTAGGAACATTCATCTGACGGAAAGAAAGCATATGACTGCAATTTTTGTAATGTGTTATCCCATAGTAGAAGTAGGCGCAAGATGAAACAGTAGTTAACATTTATTGCAATGTGTGTAGTCAAGTTGAGTATCATAGTGCATTAATGATTGAGAAATGGATTGTGGTGTTAGAGCTTTTCTCTTAAATACAGCAAGATCATATCATATGTCACTGGCACATTGGGAATTAATTTAAATACATTTATACAGATATTTTAAATGTTGTAAAGTTGTGTGTCTAAGCCAACTAAAAATACCGTAGTTTCACAAACACTTCCCTTGTATCCAGAATGAGATTTTCACTCTGCAGCGGAGTGTGCGCTGATATGAAACTTCCTGGCAGATTAAAACTGTGTGCCCGACCGAGACTCGAACTCGGGACCTTTGCCTTTCGCGGGCAAGTGCTCTACCAACTGAGCTACCGAAGCACGACTCACGCCCGGTACTCACAGCTTTACTTCTGCCAGTACCTCGTCTCCTACCTTCCAAACTTTACAGAAGCTCTCCTGCGAACCTTGCAGGACTAGCACTCCTGAAAGAAAGGATATTGCGGAGACATGGCTTAGCCACAGCCTGGGGGATGTTTCCAGAATGAGATTTTCACTCTGCAGCGGAGTGTGCGCTGATATGAAACTTCCTGGCAGATTAAAACTGTGTGCCCGACCGAGACTCGAACTCGGGACCTTTGCCTTTCGCGGGCAAGTGCTCTACCAACTGAGCTACCGAAGCACGACTCACGCCCGGTACTCACAGCTTTACTTCTGCCAGTACCTCGTCTCCTACCTTCCAAACTTTACAGAAGCTCTCCTGCGAACCTTGCAGGACTAGCACTCCTGAAAGAGTGCTAGTCCTGCAAGGTTCGCAGGAGAGCTTCTGTAAAGTTTGGAAGGTAGGAGACGAGGTACTGGCAGAAGTAAAGCTGTGAGTACCGGGCGTGAGTCGTGCTTCGGTAGCTCAGTTGGTAGAGCACTTGCCCGCGAAAGGCAAAGGTCCCGAGTTCGAGTCTCGGTCGGGCACACAGTTTTAATCTGCCAGGAAGTTTCACTTCCCTTGTAGCGTGTATCATAATTTTATAGGTATCTGTATCACTGGTAAAGGTAGTTCAACATCTTTATCCCAGTGAAGTTAAATGTTAAGGTTTATTCTGTCTAAAAGTGATACCTAGATTACTATCAATGTGGGGTCATATTCTGGGATAATTTGGCAACAGCTCAGAGTTTCGACAATGCAAGAAAAGGCCATTATAAATAATTAGGGAAATGTCTACATCCCTCTGTCATTTGGTGTCACCAGGGCAGACTTCCTCCCACTTACTGGTCAACTCCATCACCCATTTCCGCTGCTCAGTGCCTTTAATGCACACCATTCCCTCTGTGGCTCTTCCAGAAAGTGTGTGTGAGGTGCTCTGTTGGCTGATCTTCTCAGTCAACTCCACCTCATTTGCCTTAACACTGGAGCACCAAGGTTCAGACTCCACGCACACCTGCTCCCATTTGGATCTCTTGTTCAGTACTGCTCAACCTGCCCATCATCTCGAGTGGTCCATCCTGACACACACTCGAGTGACAATTTCCTGTGTGCTATCAGTATGCTGACAACTATCCCACCTATGTGTAAACCCATGTGGCAGCTTTCTAAGGCTGACTGGAGGCTTTACTTCTCCCTGGCAATTTTCGCCAAACATCATTTCCCAAATTGTGATGATCAGGTAGCATACCTTGCAAATGTTATACTTCCCGCCACAGGATCTTCCACTCCTCACACTTCATCTTTACCACGCCATGTCCCAGTCCCTTGGTGAACTGAAGTATGCAGCAACGCCATTTGCATGTGTAGACGTGCTTTCCGCGTTTTTAACCATTATCCTGCAATGATGAACTGTATTCCTTATAAAGAGTTTTGCAGTGTCGTTGCATTCTTTGGCACAGCAGAAAAGCTAGCTGGATCTCATTTACTAGCTCTTTTAACAGTTCCACTCCCTCTTTCATTGTGTGGGCCAATCTCTGACAGCTCTCTGGCATCAAGTTCCATTCACCAAGTTCCAGGCAGACCCTAATGGATGGTCACTGTGGACCCCATTGCTATCTCCAACACCTTGGGCTGCTAATTTGCAGAGCTCTGTGCACTATCACCCTGCCTTCTTCCATTGGAAACAGGGGGAGACGGGTTGGGTGATACCTTGTCCTCTGGAAATTGTGAATGCTACAGTGCTGCCCGTACTATGAGGCAGCTAGATCATGCTATCACTCCATCCCGATTTTCCATCCCAGTGCCAGATGATGTTCACATACAGATGTTGCAGAACCTTTCTCTTGTGGGCAAGCAATTTCTTCTTCTTACGTACAATCGCATCTTAGCAGATTGTACGTTTCCCAGATGCTGGCATTAAGCCAATGTTGTACCCATACCTAAGCCTGGTAATTACAAACACCTTCCTTCTAGCTACCACCCCATTTCTCTCACCAGCTGTATTTTCAAGATTATGGAACATATGATTCATGCCCAGCTGGTATGGTGGCTTCAGTTTCACTCCCTCGGGCTTAGCATTCGTTTGATGAGTGTGGGATTGACAACCCCAGGGTTCGTGACCTGGGGACTAGTAAGCGCTACCAGGCCTTTTTCACTGTAAGCTCTGGGCATGCTTCAGTGACCACCGTGTGGCACTTTGGAGAAGGGGGCCTTGGCTTCACTAGCTGGACCATGTGGAAGGTACACACATCCATAAGAAAAGCCCTCAGCCTCAAGGTTTGCTACATGCTGATGAGGCATATGGCTATTGAGATAAAACGGTCTCTGGCAGGTAGCCTCTGGATCTTATGCTGCCCCCCTCCCTCCCCCAGTTGTATAAGGCTTTCTCAGGCATGCAGAGCTCTGCCTGGGTCGACAGTTGTTTCCCTAGTGTCTCATGGGATCCCTATGGAAAGGTCTCGTCAAACTACTACTACTACCACCACCACCACTGCCACCACTACTGTTGGAATGGGTGCACTGCCAGGTAGTACCTACATCCACTCATCAAAGAGAGCTTGGTTGCTCAGTCCTCCCAAAAAGAAGTCTCACAATCATAACAGTGCATCAGTGTGCCATAACACTTTCATTTTAATCAAGCAAATGGCAGGAACCTTTAAGGAGGTATCCCTTTTCTATATTCACAAGGCATTGGAAGGTATTGCTGGGTCTCTAAAAAGTGTCAAACGACTTTGGAATGGAACACTTCTAGTTGAAACTGCTAATTCAACCCAAATATGTAAGCTCTTTGGATGTCAGGCCTTAGGTGACTACCCAGTCGAGGCTGAGTTCCACAAGACTCTTAACTTTAGTAAGGGTGTGGTTTCCTGCTCCGATACAATGGAGGTGGACCTCACGGTGTTATGTGAATAATGCAAAAATATGGGTGTCAAATAAGTGCAAAACTATATGAGGAGAGTCAGTGGCAAATTGGAAAAAATTCGCAACATTTATTCTAACATTTAGTGCTCCATAACTACCTGAACATATCGTTGCAGGGTATATCCATCTTAAGGTTCACCTGTTTATTCCTAACCCAATGCATTTCTACAAATGTCAAAGATTTGGCCATACCACTACGGGATGTAATGGGGTGGCTACATCTGGCAATTGTGGATGCTAAACTCACGAATTGGGAAATTCTTGTACACTTCCTCTGAAATATGTAAACAGCACTGGGGATCACCCAGTGTGGAGCAGAAAGTATGAAGTTTACAATGGGGAAAGGAAAATTCAGGAGGAGAAAGTCGAGATGCATATCCTGTGGTGAAGCTAAAAAAGCTTTCAAAGCTATTCAACCTCCAGTTTTTGCTACTTATTTTGCATCTGCCCTTAAGATGCCAATCACGAATTGTGATGCCCCACACAAACTCAGACCACAGATTCAAGAACGAGCACATGCACTTGTCCGTGTACCTGTGGGGGAAACACTCCACTTGAAACTTAAGTTGTTCAGAAACCATCAGCAATGGGCTTACCACCTAAGCCACATACCATTGCCCACCATCAGAAGGCAAGTAAGCTGTCCCCACAACCCAAGCAACCACCTCCTTCCATCAGTAAAGAACAACGTCCTTCGAAAAGTAGTTCAAAGTCCAAGAAAGCGATAGTTAAACCTTCGGATCAGTGAGCGCTCTCCTTCTCTGATGGGAACTCTGCTTTTGATGATATGGACTGCCAATTGGAGGAACCAGAGAGCCAGGAGCCGGCTAACATGCCCCCTTGGCCTCCCTGGTAAGTCACCACCTCTGATGGAGAAAGACAAGAACAACCTTCGTTAAACAATGGCTTCCACAGGGACTTCTGTGTTGCAGTGGCATTTAAACAGATATCGCTCATATTTGGAAGAATTACAGCTCCTGGTCCAGGAGAAACTGTTCTGCACCTGCTTACAAGAAATGCATCTTAGTCACTGACACACCTGCATTATGGGGCTACCACCCATACAAGCAAGACAATACTACTTGAGACAGGTCTAAAGGTGGAGGGGCTGTTTTCATTGATGAAAAATGCCACTCCTCTCTTGTACTTACTATGACCATGCAAGAAATTGCCATGAAAGTTCTTGCACCTTTTAACATCAGTGTTTTTTGTACCTTCCACCTAATGATGCCTTGGATGCAGACACACTGGCAGGACTTTCTGGGGCACTCCCATGCCCATTCCTCCTTGTGCGAGACTTCAGTGAACATAATGTGCTGTGGGGATCTGCTGCCATTTGCTCCAGGGGTTGGATGATGGTGACTCGTCCATTCTGAGAACATCTGCCTTCTGAATGCGGGTCAGATGACATGCTTTTCCACAGCTGCAGGGTCTTTTGCACCCATTGACCTTTGTTTTGGTTGCCCAGCTATTGCAGACTCAGTTCAGTGGGAAGTGGCTACAGATTTACATTCTAGTGACCACTTCCCTATGTGGATCCATCTGCTGACTAAGACAGTGGCTAACAGAAGACCATGCAGATGCATGATGAAAAGGGCAAATTGGTTGCAGTACAGCTGGCAGGCTATTTTTGAACGAAAGGATTGTTCACAGGAGACAGTGGCCCACATCGCTTGAGAGATCCATAGGGCTGCTGCAGAGTCCATCCCCCAGTCTAGTAACCATCTCAGATGATGGCCTGTACCTTGGTGGAATGACGATTGTCTATTGGCAATCGGGCAGATGAACTGCTTTGGAGAACTTCAAACACTGTCCAACGACAGAAAACCTTTAGATCTTCAGATCTGCGAGAGCAAATGCGAGGGTAGTGATGTAAGAATTGAAGAGGGCTTCCTGGAGGAATTCACGACTTCTATTAATTAGTCCATTTCCACTACACAAGTTTGGGACTCAATAAGACGGATTTCAGGTAAGGGCAGTACACACCCCCTTATGGCATTGTCAAGTAATGGGTTCTTGGTGGAACTGCCAGAAGACGTGGCCCAGGTTTTAACTGAACACTTCTTTACTGCAACTATTTTGTCCAGACAAGCTCCTGCTTTTCAGGTGTTCTTGAGGACTGCAGAGGCAGGGAAGCTCAATTTCTTCTTCCATAATGAGGAAGCATAGAACCTTCCGTTCTGTGTAGGAACTGGTATTAGCTCTGTCTGCAGCCAGACACACTACTCTAGGACCTGATGACCTCCATTATGCCATGCTTTGTTGTCTGTGCCCTGAAGCAAAAGGACAGCTCCTCTCTTGTTTTAATCAGATCTGGTTTGATGAACAGTACCCCACGACTTGGAAGGAGGCAATATTAATTCGTCTGGAAACCAGGGAAGGATTGTAGCGCCCCTAAGAGTTGCTAGAGTGTAGCCCTTACCAGTTGTATGGGTAAGACTCTCGGACAGATGGTAAACTGCCACCTAGTCTGGCTGCTCTTAAATCCCGAGGTCACCTGAGTCACTCCCAGTGCGGTATCAGTCACTAACATTCCAACCTTGACAACTTAATTCTACTGAAGGCAGCGATACAGGAGTCTTTCTTACGCCAAAACCAATTGGTTTGTGTGTTTTTTGAACTCGAAAAAGCATATGACACTACTTGAAGGTGCAACATCATGAATGGGGACTACACGGATGCCTGCCACTCGTTATTCAATCCTTTCTTGAGGACTGGCAGTTTCGATATAGCATTGGCTATGTTCAAGAGAATGGTGTCCCCCAAGACAGTGTCCTCAGTGTCACATTGTTTGCCATCACTATCAATGACATATCCTCTACGGTCAAGAGTCCTGTCAGATGCTCTTTGTTTGTGGATGACTTTGCAATCTTCTACTCTTCTTCTGATCTTATCACGATGAGGCAGCTACAGCTGACCATAAGGGGACTGGAAACCAGGGCGGAGACAACTCGTTTTTGGTTCTCACCTGAGAAGACTACATGTGTCAGTTTTATCCGTGCTCACAATGGGGGACAATATTTTAAGTTTTCAAGAAACTGTGCACTTGAGTTTATTCTTTGTCTGAAGTTAGCTTGGTTCCCGCACCTGAAAGACCTAGGAACAAAATGCTTCCAATCATTGAATATTTTGAAATGCCTTATCGTAAAAACATGGGAAGCTGACAGGTCCCACCTCCTGCAGTTTTATAGGACAATTTTTCGACCACTTTCAGATTAGGGCAGCGTGGTCTACAGAGCAGCCCATAGTTCATATCTCAAGATGTTAGATGGTGTCCAGCATGAGGGTATTCGGATATCGTCTAGAGCCTTTCGGACCTATCCAGTTCTGAGTCTGTGTGCAGAGGCTGGTGAACCACCACTCTGGATTCAGCAATGTATCCTTTTGGCTCAAGAGGCGATGAAAAGCTCGGTGTCACCTCAGTCATTGACATTTAGTTCAGTTGTCAAACCCACCTTTGAATGAATGGCTGTTAAGGAATCAGGCCCATGCAACCAAGCCATTTGGGATACATGCTGCAGACACTCAAGGATTTGGATATCTCAGGCATCAAATTACACAGCCAGGGATGGGACACATTGCTGCCTTGGCATCTTCAGAGGCCCAAAGTAATTTTAAGCTTGACACAGTACAAGAAAACTTGTACGCCAGGTAATGTTTTTACAACTTTGTTTTCGTCCATTTTAAGTATGTAGCACAGTTATTTCGTTGTTTATACAGATGGATCACAGCAAGAAATGGCCTCAGTTGTTCTGGTGTTTTAAAGTGCATCTCCTGGAACAATTCACAAATTATGGTGTGAAATTATATGGCATTCTCATGGCACAAGAGGGTTCACAGACATCACCATACAAGATTTCTTGCCTGTTCAGATGGCAAGCACTTCATAAAATGTATCCAGTAGACCCACTGATTCAGCTGACCCATGACTCCTTACAGTGGCTCCAACACTTTGGCTAGGAGGTGATCTTTTGCTAGGTACCTGGCCACATCAGGATACAGGAAAATGACATGGTCAACAAAGCCGCCAAGGAAGCATGTTGGGATGGCGCTGTCCATCAAAATCCCATCCCATTGCATGCCATCATTTCATTTTCTGACGATGCATCATGCATCTGTGGGAGACTGAATGATTGCAGGTCACAGAAAACGAACTGCAGTCCCTCAAATCGACCACAAAGGATGGTGGACTTTGTCAGCCTCACTGTTGGAATGAGGTTCTGCTTACTAGATTGTGCATCAGACATAGCGCATTAACACATGGCTTCCTCCTTCGGTGGGAGGATCCACAACTCTGTGAAGTTTGTGGTGTGCCACTTTCAGTTCAGAATATTTTGGCAACATGTGCTGTATATACTGATATTAAGGCAGCCCCCAGTCTCTATGGAGATATGTGCACCATCCTCGCAGATACTGCTTCCAGTGTTACAAGGGTGGTGAAATTTTGTGAACTGTCAGGCCTCATACCTAAACTGGTGGGGAAGGGAGGCAGACTTCAGTACTTCATAAACTGCTCCACATGTGGGGACAGCCTTCGTCCCAATCCACGAGATTAGCATGCTGGCTTTTCGTCGGGGCACTGATCGTGATGTTGACCATCCCTCGCCTCACATAGTCATAATCATAATCATGGAGTCTCACAATTTACTAAGCACTGCACAATGTGGATTCAGAGTGCGCCGATCTGCAGTTGACAATCTTGTTACTTTGTCAACCCCCGTCATCAACGGTTTTAGGCGGAAATACCAGACTTTGGCTGCGTTTTTTGATTTGGAGAAACCCTGTGACAGCTACTGGAGGACTGCGGCTTCCAAGGCCACCTGCCCCATTTCCTTCAGGAATTCTTAAACAGCAAGAGTTATCTATGGCCGTGTGGGTTCTACCTTGTTGGCACCTTTATCCAGGAAAACGTGGTGCTTCAGGGCTGTCCTGAGCATCGCTCTCTTTGCTATAGCCATTAACCCTATTATAACATGTCTCCCACCGGACATCTCTGGCTCCTTTTTCGTTGATGATTTTGTGATCTATTGCAGTTCTCCATGGATTTGTCTCCTTGAGCAGCATCTTCAGCAATGTCGTGATCATCTTTACTAGTGGAGCATCGACAATGGCTTTCACTTTTCCACTGACAAAACTGCTTATATTCATTTCTGGTGGCTCAGTGTCTTTCTTCCACTGTCTTTATATCTTGGGCGTGCTGTTCTTCTGTTCGCTAACTCTACCAAATTACTTGGGCTCATGCTTGATAGAAAACTTTCTTGTCCTCCCCTGTGTCTTACCTGGTCACCTGCTGCACACGGTCCTTCAATGTCCTGTGTGCCTTAAGCAGTAATTCCTGTGTAAGGTATCGGACCACCCTCCTCTGTTGGTGCCAGTCCCTTTTCTGTTTGAAACTAGACTATGGATGTTTCGTTTATGCATCTGCATGTCCGACCATGTTACGCCATCTAAATACAAGCCTCTATTGTGGAATCTGTTGGCCACTGGGGCTTTTCACACTAGCCCAGTTCAGAGTTTCTACGCAGAAGCTGCTGGACTGCCATTGTCGTACTGGTGTCATGCTCTACTCAGCAGATACACTTGCCATTTGTTTGCCATGCGTGGTCACCCGTCTTATGCCTCCTCCTTCGATGACTCCTTTGACTGCCAGTATGGGGCAAGTCCCTCTTTTCTGTTACCTCCTGGAGTTTGCTTTCGGCTCTTACTCCAGCAGTTCAACTTCATTTTACCAGCCACTTTCCCGATGGGTGTGAACCCTTCACTACCTTGGCTTTCTGCAGCGGCCCATGTTCACCTTTGACTTAATTCGCTTCCTAAGGAAATGACTCTAGATTTGATCTATCGCTGTAAGTTTCTTGACCTTCACATAGAACTTAGCATTAGTACATTTGAGTATGCTGATGACTCTGACTGGCTGTAGTGTCCCGTGTTGCTTCATTTTCATGAACTAATTTCGGTATCAGCTTTCAGAATGCTGCTCAGTATTTAAATCGGAGCTCCTCACTGTGTATCAGGCCACGCAGTACATCTGGCGATAAAGGTTTTTCAGTTCTGTCACCTGCTGCAACTCTCTCTGCCCTTCAGAGCCTGTGTTTGCTGTACACAGTCCATCCCTTAGTGCAACACGTCCAAGAACGCTTCCACTTGCTCACTCTTGAGAGACCCAATGTGTTGTTTATGTGGGTTCCTGGTCATGTCGATCAGATGGGAGGCAAGGCTGCTGACACTGCTGCCAAGGCTGTAATCCCCCTATCTTGGCCTGCTAGTTCTTTCATTCCTTCTGATCTCCATGTTGCCGTTTGTGAGTAGGTGGTGTCACTTTGGCATCACCACTGGTCTTCCCTTCATTTGGGAGCAAGCTCCAGGGAATTAAACATATCCCAGAGGCTTGGCCATCCTTCTCTCGACGCTATCGCCGCGAGGAGATCATTTTAGCTACGTTGTGTATTGAGCACAGTCGTTTTTAGCCATCGCAATTTTTAAGTGATGATCCCACTCCACTTTGTGCTCATTGTTATCAACCTTAGTCAGTTCGCCATTTCCTGACTGAATGTCCTGTTTACACCACTTACATTAAAGCGTCCATCTGAGTTTTCGGCCATTAACAAACAACACGCCTGTGTTTTACGTTTTATCCGTCGTAGCAGTATGGCGAAGGTCATTTAACCTTTAGTTCAGAACATCCGTTGTCTCTAAAGCGTATTTTATGCACCTTTCGCCAAGAGGAAGTCCTTGCTCTTAGCTCTATTTCCTTCCATCGATTAGGCTTAATGTGTCGTTATTTTCAACTCCTTTTTCATATTAAGTGTTCTAAGGTTCTGACATTGGAGTGTATGACATTTGTTCCCAAGACCTAAAAAAAAAAAAAAAAAAAAAAAAAAAAAAAAAAAAAAAAAAAAAAAATTACAGACTACTTAAAAGTGACAATCAACAAACAATGTTGTTTTTGTTGTTGTTGTTCTTGTTGTTTTTGTTGTATTCATCCAGTAGACGGGCTCGAAGCAGCTGTCCACAATACTCTATCCGATGCAAGCTTCATCTCCAAATAACTACTGCCTCCTAAATTATTTGGAACCTGCTTACTTCATTCATCCCTTTAATAGCATAAACTATATAAAATGTGTAAATTCCAGCATCAGATATAAAACAGAAATAAAAGCAAAAATAAGAAAGAAAGTGAAATGAGAATAAGCAAGTGATATGGGAGTAGGCAAGCACTGCACGTGTCTTAGCAGGTACGTACTTTCAGGATGATGGAACATACCTGCCAGGTGTTCTCTGAAGTTGGATGGGTATGGTCACTTGATACCAATATCCAGTCCGAACTGAGAATGCAACCAGGTGTTTTACTGACGCGAGACACTCACCAGTAACTGCAGCAGCAGCATAACTTAGGAACTCGAGATAGTCGAGTGTATTTAGAGTTCCATCAGAAAAACAGAGACCAATGATGTGGATCTTCAAAAACATGCACCAAACACTGATAGCCCAAAGTCTAACGTAACAGTCGTGACACTTTGCCTCAATTTTGTTTTCTACTGCGCCAGCAGTGCGCCAAGTGGCCAGTAAGTAAAACTGTAGAGTTCGGCGCTATCTCCAAAGCGAATAGTAGTAGTTTATTTTGGTCTGTACAGTTGTTTTTACAAACGGGAGCGTCTGTAGCTCAATAAATTGCAGCAACAGCAAAAAGAAGACACCTCATCTGTCTTTTTGTAGATTTCCTAAGGACCCTGAGAGGTATCTACCATCATGTTACTAAACTGTATTGTCAAGATTCGCTTGCAAACTAAGTGTGTATTAATGATTAATGTTTCGTTTTAGGAGCAGAAAATGGCTAGTGAATAGCAGACGAGGTCTTACGAAAAAATACCCTGTTTATATAAAAAGGTAATGTTGTTTTGTTCGCTACACTTTGAACAAAACCAGTTCATGAATGAATGCAGACAATAATAAACTTCTGTGGAATGCAGTAACCCACACTGTTTGATATTCTAAATAAGCCACCTCAATTGATCACTAAAAGGAAACTGCCACAAAGATTCGACAAGCATTCTAAAGCTGTAGAACAGTCTTGTGGCACAGAAGAAGCCTGTTCAACTCTCCATATATCAGTGTCAGAGCCATCTGAATCGTAAACATAGACCTGCTTTGACAATGAAGTGGTTAGATAAAGTGCAGTTATTTGTGCCTCGCAAAAGTGTGTGCAAGAGGATGTGCAGATTGCTAGACTTAAGCACTTTCCTTGTCCCATAATAGTTTTGCACTATCATTTTAAGTGGAGACAGCAACAGAAACTGTACCAGAAGGATCCAATGAAGAAGGACAAGGAAATTTTGAAGACCATGAGATGCTAATATTTAAAAACAAATGCCCTTGACTTGTTGTTAAGCCACATTGGCATGCCACTGAAGGAGATACGTGCTGCAAGATGGAAAAACGAAAATAAGCCGTTTGCTCTAAATTTATAATATTACAGCACTCTGACATACAGGTTTTGTCAGAATGTTTTATGCTTCCATCAGTGCGTACATTAGAGGCAAGCAGTAGTAGCAGACTGCGACAGATGCAGCAACAGATAAGTAATCTGCTTTTGTGAATTTTACGAGTTCCTAAACAGGAGCGAATTTTATATCATCTGTGTGCTTTAATAGTTTAGTTTTCTTTAATTTCTGTGTGTAAATTTAAAATCTAATAGCGACAATTCTCGCGTTTTCGTTTGCATCAGAAAGTAAACCAATTTTGTGACACATTAAAAGTTGCTTATCTGGGCAAATTTTTTAGTTTCACCTGAGTGCTTCTGTAGTTAGTTTCTTGAATATCTGCGTATTACTAGACAGTTTTTTTACGTTTTCGTCATGGTTTACATTAGAGTTGCGCAGCACATGTCGATCGTCCATTTATCTGCATAGTTTAGGTTTCCACGGCTTTGATATGGATGGGGACTGAGATTGTTGTGTGTGGATGCGAGCCGAGTTGGTGACACTTTGCTCTCAGCTTCAGGCTGTGATGGCTTTGGTTACACAGTTTGAGGCTGCAGTGGATGGGCACCACTATTGTGGGCCGGCCGTGGGGATCCAATGGACATCCAGTGCATCAGAGTCCTCCGATTGGTCCTCACCCGAGGCCAACCCAGTTACTGCTCACACTGATGCTGACTCCTCACCTGTGGTCGAGTGGCAGGTCGCCCCGGAGTGAAGCATGCGGCGAAAGACTTCCCAGGCGGCCGCACGTAAGGCCTTTGCGGTTTGTCTGACAAACTGGTTCCAGGTGCTGTCTGTGGCTGACGCTGTCACTGAGCTGGATGCTGTCATCTGTCCTGTTTCAGAGGAAACCACTCAGCCTGCAGAGGGTGGGACTATTGGCAGTTGGGAGCTCCAACATTAGGTGCGTTATGGGGCCCCTTAAGGACGTGGCTGACAAGGAGGGTAAAAAAATCAATTGCACTCCGTGTGCATACCAGGTGGAGTCATTCCAGATGTGGAAAGGATCCTCTCGTATGCCATGAGGAACACACGGTGCAGCCAACTGCAGGTGGCTGCTCACATCGGCACCAATGATGAGTGTCGCTTTGGATCAGAAGAGATTCTCTCTGGTTTCGAGTGGCTAACAGAAGGGGTAAAGGCTGCCAGTCTTGCTTGGAAAATGAAAGCAGAGCTGACCATTGCAGCATAGTCCATATGACCGATTGCGGATCTCTGGTACAGAACCGAGTGGATGGTCTGAATCAGAGGCTCGGACAGTTCTGTGACCATGTAGGCTGCAGATTCCTCGACTTGCGCCAAAGGGTGGTTGGGTTTCGGATTCCGCTGACTAGGTTAGGTGTCCACTATACACAGGAGGTGGCTACACGGGTAGCAGGGGCTGTGTGGCGTGGACTGGGCAGTTTTTTAGGTTAGAGGGCCTCGGGAAACCCCAAGATGGGCGTCAGACACAAAGGGTGCAGGCTGAACACAGGAAGAACATAGATACAAGCACCATTGGTATAACAGTTGTAAATTGTCGTAGCTGTGTTGGGAAAGTACCAGAGCTCCAAGCACTGATGCTCAAATGGTTATAGGCACTGAAAGCTGGCTAAAGCCGGATATAAGCTCAGCCGAAATTTTTGCGAAGAACCTAACAGTGTTCTGAAAGGATAGGCTAAACACGGTGAAGGCGTGTTTTTTTGCCGTCAGAAGTAGTTTAACTTGTCGCGAAATTGAAGTAGATACTTCCTGTGAGTTAGTATGGACAGAGGTCATTGATGGCGCCCGGAATAAAATAATTGGATCCTTTTACAGACCAGACCCCCCCCCCCCCCCCCAGTTCAGATGATGCAGTTGCTGAAAGGTTCAAATAAAACTTCAGTTTCATTTCAAACATGTACCCGTCTCATAGGATAATAGTTGGTGACTTTAATTTACCCTCGATATGTTGGCGAAAATACATGTTTAATTCCAGAGGTACACATAAAATATCATCCGAAATTGTGCTAAACACATTCTCTGAACATTGTCTCGAGCAGTTAGTTCATAAGCCCACGCGAATAGTGAATGGTTGTGAAACCGCACTTGACCTCTTAGCAACAAATAATCCTGAGTTAATAACGAGCATCAAAACCGATTCAGGGATTAGCGAACACAGGGTTGTCGTAGCGAGATTGAATATTTTAGTCCCCAAATCCTCGAAAAATAAGCGAAAAATATACCTAATCAAAAAAGCAGATAAAAATTCAATTGACGCCTTCCAGAGAGACAATCCCCACTCATTCCAAATTAATATTATAAGTGTAGACCAGACGTGGCTCAGATTCAAAGAAATAGTATCAGCAGAATTTGAGAGGTTTATACCAGATAAACTAACAAACGATGGAGCTTATCCTCCTTGATACACAAAACAGGTTAGAACACTGTTGCAGAAACGACGAAACAAACGTGACAAATTTAAACAGACGCAAAATCCCCAAGATTGGCGATCCTTTACTGAAGCTCGAAACTTAGTGCGGAGTTCAATGCGAGACGCCTGTAAAAGTTTCCACAACGAAACTTTGTCTCGAAACCTGCCAGAAAATCGAAAGCAATTCTGGTCGTATGTGAAGTATATTAATGGCAAGAAACAATAAATGCCTTTTCTGTGCAATAGCAATGGAGATGCTATCGAAGAGAGTGCTGCCAAAGCTGAGTTACTAAACACAGCCTTCCGAAATGCCTTCACAAAAGACGACGAAGTAAATATTCCAGAAATCGAATCGAGAACAGCTGCCAACATGAATAACATAGAAGCAAATATCCTCGGAGTAGTGAAGCAACTCAAATCACTTAATAAAAGCAAGTCTTCTGGGCCAGACTGTATACCAATTAGGTTCCTTTCGAAGTATGCTGATGTATTAGCTCCATACTTAACAATAATATACAATTCGCTCGACAAAAGATCAGTACCCAAAGACTGGAAAGTTGCACAGGTCACACCAATATTCAAGAAAGTTAGTAGGAGTAATCCACTAAATTACAGGCCCATGTCGTTAACGTCGATATGCAGCAAGATTTTAGAACACATATTGTGTTCGAACATTATGAATTACCTCGAAGAGAACTGTCTATTGACACACAGTCAACATGGGTTTAGAAAACGTCGTTCCTGTGAAACACAGCTAGCTCTTTTCACATGAAGTGCTGAGTACTATTGACAAGGGATTTCAGATCGATTCCGTATTCCTTGATTTCCTGAAGGCTTTTGAGACTGTACCACACAAGCAGCTAGTAGTAAAATTGCGTGCTTATGAAATATCGTCTCAGTTATGTGACTGGATTTGCGATTTCCTGTCAGAGAGGTCACAGTTCGTAGTAATTGACGGAAAGTCATCGAATAAAGCAGAAGTGATTTCAGGCGTTCCACAAGGTAGTGTTATAGGCCCTTTGCTGTTCCTTATCTATATAAACGATTTAGGAGACAACCTGAGCAGCCGTCTTCAGTTGTTTGCAGATGACACTGTCATTTATGGACTAGTAAAGTCATCAGAAGATCAAAACAAACTGCAAAACAGATTTAGAAAAAATATCTGAATGGTGCGAAAAGTAACAGTTGACCCTAAAAAATGAAGTGTGAAAAGTGCAAAAAGGAACTCGTTAAACTTCAGTTACATGATAAATCAGTCTAATCTAAAAGCCGTAAATTCAACTAAATACCTAGGTACTACAATTACAAGCAACTTAAATTGGAAAGAAAACACAGAAAATGTTGTGGGGAAGGCTAAGCAAAGGCTGCGTTTTACTAGCAGGACACTTCGAAAATGTAACAGACCTACTAAGGAGACTGCAAACACGACGCTTGTCCGTCCTCTTTTAGAATACTGCTGTGTGGTGTGGGATCCTTACCAGATAGAACTGACGGAGTACATCGAAAAAGTTCAAAGAAAGGCAGCACGTTTTGTATAAACACGAAATATGGGAGAGTGTGTCACAGAAATGATACAGGATTTGGGCTCGAAATCATTAAAAGAAAGGAGTTTTTCGTTGCGACGGAATCTTCTCACGAAATTCCAATCACCAACTTTCTCCTTGGAATGCGAAAATATTTTGTTGACACAGACCTACATAGGGCAGAACGATCACCATGATAAAATAAGGGAAATCAGAGCTCGTACGGAAAGATACAGGTGTTCATTCTTTCCGCGCGCTATAAGAGATTGGAATAATTGAGAATTGTGAAGGTAGTTCGATGAACCCTCTTCCAGGCACTTAAATGTGATTTGCAGAGTATCGATGTAGAGGTGGAAATAAAATATGGGGTAAGTAACAGTATATTACACCTTTTAAAGCAGAAGGTACAGCACTTCTCAGATACCAATAAACTTTTCTTTCACTATTTGGCGTTGCTTGTCATACTTAATATAAAGATGGAGGTGATACTACCGGCAACAGGTGACAATGACTAAAACACAGTAGGCCTACGAAACGACAAATAAGGCGTTGATCTCTTTCTCGCGCAGAGGTACATACATGTCTGTGCTTCTTACATGTGAATCTGTGTGTTTTATATTCCTTTGATATCTACGTGGTAAGCTACAGGTCTATAAACATAACAAATCTTTCTTCACGAATGGGTTGACTTGCCACTGGAGTCATGATTTTTATGCGAACTTCAGAATCATTTTTAGAAAATAACTTGACGAAAACCGTACTTAGCTATGTTTATTCACTCCGGATATATTTGAGGTGGCTTGTCTTAGATCCCACACCCTATTTGGGTCATTCCATGTCAATTCAACCAATTTGAGAAAATTTTCCAGCTGATAGTCTGATTTGGCTGAAATTTAGCACACCAATGCTACCAAGTGTGGAACACTCATGTACAAAATTTTAAGTTCCCCTGCCAATTGGTTTCAGAATTATGGCTTGTGAAAGAAGGTGGCATGACCCGGAAATTGCAACCCGCATCTGGCAATCTATCTTCAGACCAAACTTCAGTTCTTAATAACTTTGGAACTATTCCGCACAGTCCAGTGAAATTTTTACAACCTAATAACATTCACTTAGAGAACACCCACTATGAATCAAAACGCCAACATATTTCTGAACGAAAATAAATTCCAAAATGTGATTTAAAAAATGTAATATGTTAAAAGGTACATATTGCAGGTGCCCTCTATGCCACATATAATTCACTCAAAAAGGGTATAAATTTTTTTTGTGGTAAACTTAATGTGGCCTAAACACACACAGAACTTATCTTGCCCATATCAGTCACACAAACAGAGTTACATGTACACGAAAATAAAAAAAAATTGAAAAATTACCTGAAAAACATGGAGTTTCGAAGTGTTTTAGCACAAAAGGGACAAGTGATACCAAGCCAATTTTCAAACACTGCATAAGTAGACCATAATATAATATGTGGCAAAATTTCAACTTGTTGTTGCAAAGTATTTGTGTACAATAAAAGTTAAGTTTCTTTTAACGTGATTTAGCACGTAATAATGATGCAGACAGCTTGTTTCAGATAAAGCTGCAGCAATTGTTGGGAGACATTAGGCAACAAAGTTAAACAATGGTAGTATTCAGGGACAGAATGAGTAATTGTTAGGGAGGAACAACAAAGGAAACAAGCAACAATTACAGGCTACTCATGTTTTTAAGATTCTAGTTCAGACTGGTCAGTGCTGTTCTGGAAAGTCAGTATGGAGGCAGAAGAGTGTACTAGTGGTTCAAACAAGTTGCAGTATTGGTAGAGCACAAGCATCTGAATGTCATAAAACAAATGGAACAAAATGTGGCATTCGCTTTGTACTGTATGATCTGGATGAATCAGTGTTGCTATGGAGATCCAGGATACACCTTGTGGGCACAAGAAGTACAGTTCCAGGAAACTTTAGTGTTTATCATACGAAAATGTTTCTGGATATGTATTTTTTCCTACAAAGAAGTTGTTCTGGTCCATTTCGGATTCATAACTAGACAGTGAAGTGTAGCCTCAGAGAAATTGATATAAAATCAGTATTGAAAGTGAATCAGTGCATGGGACTTAACATGAAACCAGGACAAAAGTTATGTTCCAGGTGTGTCACACTGCTAAAAAATGAAGAATATTCTGATAATTTACATGACAGTGACGAAGAGTATCAGCCACGTACAACCACAGCGGTTGAGCAATTAAATACTTCAGTGACTGCTCTTGGTTTGTCTCCAATGAAGACACACAAAGATGGGAAAAGAGACAGACCCAGCTATGGTAGAAGAAAACTACAAGAAGTTCAAATGGAATTAAAACACTAAATAACTGACACACTAATGGTGGAAGAGGAAGAACTGTCTCCTCCAAAGGAACAGAAATCGTGCCAAAAATTCTGAGTTGGACAAAATCGTGCACGATTCGAAAGAAAAATGTGCCATATCTACATGCCAGAAAAACTAGCTATTCTTACCCTTGCACCTTCCAGCTGGTCTATTGCCTACACTGCAAAGGAATTCAATGTTTCTACATATACGGTAAAGCAAGCTAGGAAAATAAAAGCAACTCAAGGAGTGCTTCCACAACTTCAGCAGGCTCAGGGTAAGCAATTGAGTTCAGAAATAAAGGTGTTAGCGTCGGACTTTTATGAAAATGACTACAGCCGAATAATGCGTGGAAAAAGACTAAGTAATGGTGAAAATGGGAAATGTACGTATACAGATGCAAAAAAGACTGTTGCTATGCAACATATCAGAACTATGTGTAGAATTCAAGGAAAAGTATCCCAATACCAAAGTAGGTTTATCATCTTTTTTCAATCTTCAGCCAAAATGGTTGTGCCTGTATGTGAAAGGGGCACACACAATGTTCGTATATGAGAGACCCAGCAAACTGCTAAGCCGATGTTTGCTGCTATAAAGGATTCTGGTCTGGATTACAAAGGTTCAGTGAAGGTGCTAGTGTGTGACATCAGTTCCTACCAGTGCATGATACACAGATGTGAAAAGTGTCCTGGTAAGGCAAATCTTGCAGACCACATGAATAACAAACTGTATGGTGAACTCCTTATGGACGACGACGACGACGACAGTGATGGTGGTGGCGGTGGTGTAGCAGGTGCCGGTGACAACGACGAACTTGTTTATAAGAAACAATTGACACACATGGATCGCCTCCCCCCCCCCCCTCCTGTGGGTCCGGGGGTAAGAATAGGCCCGTGGTATTCCTGCCTGTAGTAAGATGTGACTAAAAGGAGTCTCAACTGTTTCGGCTATTAATGTGATAGTACCCATTGGGGTTTGACCGCCATTTTTCCAAATTCAACAGAAGTACGAGGCTTTTGGGGAAGAATGCCTTACGTGGTGCACCACCAGTCCTCTGTGCCCTAAGACCTTTGCACTCTTTCTCGTCTTGGCGTCGTAACTGCACCCTCCATCCCTCATTTTGGGCACACACACCTAATGGATTGTGTAAGTTACACCATTAGTGTGTCACTATCTGCGCCCACGATACCTCTAGACTTCCCATGGCACCCAAAATCCAGCACGGTAGCCATCCCGTTGTGGTGGGGTCGTCATGTACCCTGTAGGTTGTAGCCCCCTGACAACACAGGGATCGTACTGCTGATGCCTGAGCTGACACCTCCCTGCGTAAACAAAGGAGGAGATGCTCGTCTCTCTGAGGCATCAGGACTCCAGGCAATGGCCAACCTGCCAGGTGGCCTTTGTTGTGGCTGGGTGTCGCCTGTGGGGAGAGCCCCTGGTCGGAGTGGGTAGCATTGGGGCGGATGCCCCGCAATGAAGCGGGTGAAGTCTCAATCCAGTGGTCACACGACCACAAACGTCTCTAAGCACGGGAAGACAGACTTTAATGCTGTGACATATAACCCCAAATCGTTCCCTTTCCTAGCCACGTCATGGGAGGAACATAGGGCTGCAGACATACAGGAGCCGTATTCACCGCGATACCTTGTGTGCAGCAGAACTGATGGGGATTCGTTTTTGGGGACTAAGCCTCTGTTCTTTGTTCACCATCTTGAAGATAAGTTTGGAGAAGTGGCATCTCTTTGCACAATGAGGAGTGGGACTATTTTGATACAAGCAGTTTCATCTGCACAGTCACGGGCGTTACTCGCCTGTGAGAAGCTTGGTGACATCCCCGTTAATGTCACTCCCCATAAGTCCTTAAATTTGGTCTAGGGGATTATCTTTCATAAAGACCTTCTTCTACAGTCTGATGTCGAGCTACGGGAGAACCTGGCATGAGGAGGTGCGCACTTTGTCCGTCGTGTCTTTAGGGGGCCCAAGGATAATAGGGTCGCTACCGGTGCCTTCACCCTGGCCTTTGAGGGTGACTGCTTGCCTGAGAAGGTCAAGGTCGTGATCTACCGGCGCGATGTCAAGCCCTATGCCCCGCCCCCTATGCGATGCTTCCAGTGCTGGAAGTTCGGACATATGTCCTCCAGATGCACTGCCAGCCCCACGTGTCGTGATTGTGGACGACCTTCACATCCTAATGATCCCTGTGCTCCGCCTCTCACCTGCGTTAACTGTGGGGAGCATCATTCTTCCTGCTCGCCAGACTGTGCAGTCTACCAAAGAGGGTGGAAGATACAAGAAATTAAGACCCTGGACCGTTTAACTTACCAAGAGGCAAGGAAGAAGCTAGAACGGCTCAACCCCACATCTATGTTGAGGAGTTATGCTGCTGCAAATCTGCCGCCACCAGTTCCTGCAAAGACTCCCTTTTCAGTTGGCCCACAGAACAGTAAAGTTACGCCTGCCCCACTGCTGGTAGGAGCCACACTCTCTTCCACTACCCCCAAAACACCTGGTTTGGGAGCAGTGGACCCCGAACAATTGGGGACATCCATCCCCACCTCCCAGCTGGAGAGGCGACAGCCTCCTCCTCCTCCGGCTGCCCAGCCGGAGAGGCGACAGCCTCCTCAGGCCTCACTCATTCGGAAGGGGTCCCTTGGGGAGTTCCTTCCGAGGACTTTACCAGTGTCTCGCAAGACGCTAGCCAGTGGCTGAAGAAGCCACCAGCTGCTGGTCGAAGGGCTTCATGCTCTTCCTCTGTTCCTGACAATGCGTCAGGAAAGCCCTCCCAGCATGCGAACCCTCCTCCCAAAGACAAGAGAGAGAAGGGGAAGCTATCTAAGAAGACCAAGGACCCAGTGGTTCCTGCGCCACCGCTTCCTGTCAGCTCAGCCTCTGAGGATGAGGTCGAGCTCTTTGCATCCCCTGCTGACCTGGATCTCGCCGTCTCAGAAACGATGGCAGTTGCGACGTTAGTCACTCAGTCGGTGGCAGCATGTGACTCTGTGAAGTAATTTGCTTTTTCAGTGCCTTCATGCCCCTACAGGACATGCTTTGTACAATCCTCCAGTGGAATTGTGGCGGTTATTTTAGCCATCTCCCAGAGCTACGACAGCTTCTAAGCATGACACCTGCTTTCTGCATTGCCCTCCAGGAAACCTGATTCCCGGCAATGCGGACCCCTGTCCTTTGAGGTTACAGGGGCTATTACTGTAACTGTAGCGTTTACAATAGTGTGTCAGGTGGAGCCTGCGTGTATGTCCTTAACTCTGTATATAGTGCTCCTGTGCCCCTTCACACATCATTGGAAGCTGTGGCTGTCAGGGTAAGGTCTACCCAGGACATAACCGTCTGCAGTGTCTATCTCCCTCCAGGTGGTACAGCCCCCCTGGCCGAATTGGCTGCACTTGTCCCTCAACTCCCCACAACTTTTCTTCTCCTGGGGGATTTTAATGCCCACAATCCCCTGTGGGGTGGAACGAAGATTACTGGCCAAGGCAGAGCTGTCGAGAATCTAATCTCCCAACTCGACCTCTGCCTCTTAAACACTGGCGCCGCCACACATTTCAGTGTGGCGCATGGCACATTCTCAGCCATAGATCTGTCGTTGTGCAGCCTAGAGCTTGTACCATCGGTCCACTGGAGAGTCCATGACGACTTGTGTGGTAGTGACCATTTTCCCATCTTCCTTTCACTACCCCAGCGTCGCTCCCATGAACGCTTGCCCAGATGGGCATTTAACAAGGCAAACTGGGAAGAGTTCTCCTCTGCTGCCACTGTTGAATCTCTCCCCCAAGGTACCATCGATGTGGCAGTGGAGACACTGACTGCAGCGATTGTTTCCGCTGTGGAATGTACCATTCCTCGTTCGTTAGAGTGCCCCCAGCGAAAGTCAGTGCCTTGGTGGTCTCCAGAGGTCGCTGAAGCCATTAAATAGCGTCGGCAGGCTCTTCAGCGACATAAGTGGCACCCGTCTTTGGAGAACCTCATTTTATTCAAAAGTCTCTGTGCTCAGGTCCGGCGGCTCATCAAAAGGCAGAAACTGGAGTGTTGGGAGAGGTACGTTTCCACCATTGGTTCCTGTACTTGACCCTCCCAGATGTGGATGAAGATTCGGCGCATCTTTGGATTGCAGCACTCTACAGGTGTCCCAGGGCTTACCATCAACGGGGCGCTATGCACCGATGTCGATGCAATTGCTGAGCATTTCGCTCAGCACTATGTTCGGGCCTCTGTGTCGGGGAATTACCCGCCCGCGTTTCGTGCGCTAAAACGCCGGGAGGAAGGCAAACGATTTTCTTTTGCTTCTCGCTACCCTGATGCGTATAACGCCCCATTTAGTTCGTGGGAACTCCAAAGTGCCCTGGAACAGTGCCCTGATACAGCCTCTGGGCCAGATGGCATCCACAATCAGATGCTCAAACACCTGTCCCCAGACTGTCTGCGATATGTTCTTGCTATCTTCAACCGCATATGGGGCGATGGTGTCTTTCCGTCGCAGTGGCGAGAAACTACCATCATTCTGGTGCTGAAGCCTGATAAGGACCTGCTTAATGTGGATAGCTATCGGCCCATGAGCTTGACAAACACTCTGTGCAAGTTACTGGAATGTATGGTGAGTCGACGGCTGTGTTGGCTGCTCGAGTCTTGGGGTCTTCTGGCTCCGTGCCAGAGCGGATTCCGTCAGGGCCTTTCCACCGCCGATACTGTGGTCTTCCTTGAGTCTGCAATCCGCACTGCTTTTTCGAGGCGCCAACACCTCGTCTCAGTTTTTTTCGACCTCTCCAGAGCATATGACACGACGTGGCGGCACCATATTCTCGCCACGTTTCACAGGTGGGGTCTCTGGGGCTCTCTCCCCATTTTTATTCAGAATTTTTTATCTGTTCGGACATTCCGCGTTCTACTTGACACATCCCATATTTCACTTAATGTCCAGGACAACGGCGTTCCACAGGGCTCTGTATTGAGCGTGCCACTTTTCCTTGTGGCCATTAATGGCTTGCAGCAGCAGTGGGGTCGTCTGTTTCACCCACGTTATATGCTGACAATTTCTGTATATTTTTCAGCTCCTCCACCATTAGTGTTGCAGAACGTAGGTTGCAGGGAGCCATACGCAAAGCGCAGGCGAGGGCTCTAGCCCATGGGTTTCACTTTTCTCCTGCGTAGACTTGTGTTATGCACTTTTGTCGGTGTTGAACTGTCCGTCCCCACCCTGAGCTCTATCTTCAGGATGCCATGCTCAGGGTTGTTGACACTTACTGTTTTCTGGGATTGCTGTTCGATGCCCGGCTTACTTGGCTTCCACATACTCGTCAGCTCAAGCGTCAGTGCTGGCAGCATCTGAATGCCCTCCGCTGCCTGAGCAACACAACTTGGGGTGCAGATCGTAATAAGCTGCTGCAGCTCTACAAAGCCCTTCTGCTGTCCTGACTGGATTATGGGAGTGTGGCGTATGGCTCAGCGTCGCCCTCAGCGTTGCAACTGCTGGACCCTGTTCACCACTGTGGGATTCGACAGGTGCCAGGAGCATTCCGCACCAGCCCTGTTAATAGCCTACTTGCTGAGGCTGGGGTTCCTGCACTTCGCATTCGGCGTCAACATCTGTTAGCCAACTATGCTGCCCATGTCCGTTGTTCGCCTCGTCACCCTAACTACCGTCTCCTTTTCGCTAATGCGGCAGTCCATATCCCACACTGGCGGCCGCGATCAGGCCATACCATTGGGATCAGTGTTTGGTCACTCCTTAGTGAACTCGAGTCTTTGCCTCTTCCATCTGCTTTTCAGGTCCACCCACATACACCACCTTGGTGTATTCGTCGGCCGCGGCTTCGACTGGACCTCTCACGATGGCAAAAGGATTCAGTTCCTCCTGGAGTCTTGCGCCGCCAATTTCTTGCTCTCCTCGACGCATCCCATGACTCGGAGGCTATCTATACAGATGGCTCGATGGTTGATGGCCGTGTGGGGTACGCTTATGCTCATGCGGACTATGTAGACCAGTGCTCCTTGCTGGAAGGCTGCAGTGTTTACACCACAGAACTAACAGCCATTTTTCGTGCCCTTGAGCGTATTTGTACCAGCACTGGAGAGTCTTTTGTCATTTGCAGTGACTCTCTCAGTAGTCTATAGGCTCTTGACCAGTGCTACCCACGCCATCCCATTGTTGTTGCCATCCAGGGGTCTTCTCATGCTCTTCAACAGCGTGGACGTTCAGTGGTGTTTATATGGACCACGGGACACCTTGGGATAGCGGGAAACGAACTCACCAACAAGTTAGCTAAAAAAGCTACCCACAAACTGACGTTGGAGATCGGCCTCCTGGCAACTGATCTCCGATCGGTGTTGCGCCATCGGGTCTTTGGGATGTGGGCAGACGAATGGCGCACTCTGTCTGTACCCAACAAGCTGCAGCGAGTAAAGGAGACCACGACCATGTGGGGTTCCTCCATGTGGGTCTCTCACAGGGATTCTGTTATTCTCTGTAAGCTCCGCATTGGTCACTCTTGGCTGATGCATGGTCATCTGCTGTGTCAAGAGGACCCCCCTCATTGTCGCTGTGGTGCAACCATGACGGTAGCCCATCTGTTATTGGAATGTCCTCTTTTAACCGCTCTTAGGCGAATTTTTAATCTCCAGGGTGATTTATCATCTTCTAGGTGACAATGTCTCTATGGCAGATCGGGTTTTAAGTTTTATTCTTGCAAGCGGCTTTTATAGGTCCATTTAATTCTATTACATCACCCTCTTTTGAGCTGTATCTTTTAATTAGTTTTGTGTTGTAATTTGACTCCACCCTAATTTTTTAGGCTGGAGGTGTTAACGTGTTGCAGAGTGGCTGGCTCATCCTTTTATTTTCGTGATCAGCCAGCCATGATCCTCTGCTATACAGTTTTAATTCTTTCTGCCTTTCTTCTCTGTTGTTTTTGTTGCTGTGCTCAGTTTTCCATGTTGCTTTACTATTGACCTTGGGGATTTTCTTCCCCTGGAATTTTTGTCTTGTGCTTCGAATGACTAATGGATGGTTTCACTGTGCTCTGTGTGTTTCTGAAACAAGGGACCGATGACCTATGCAGTTTGGTCCCTTTAATCCTCAAACCAGCCAACCACACATGTATCGCCCAAGTCTTGAAACAAAGCAAAGTACAGTGGAAGATTTTGTTGAAATGTGTTGTCAAAAAACGGACAAACTTACCACACACAGCTTCCCAGCGACAGCACAATCAGCTTATCTTCAGTTTTGTAAGGATAATTTGAAACAAGATGAAATTATAGTAATACTAGACTTTTCAGAAAATTATGCATTTATAGTTCAAAATGCCATCCAAGGATATCATTTGGACAACAGTCAAGCAACTCTGCAGCCGTTTACGATTTGCTATAGAGGTGAATCAGGTGATGTGTCTGTCATGAACCTGTGCGTTTTTAGTGACTGCCATTGCAGTTCATGCCTATATTCACACTGTCGTGGCATATGTGAAAACAAGCTGCCTCACACACATTTTGCGAAATACTTCAGTGATGGGGTAGCTAGTCAGTACAAAAACTGTAAAAATCTCAAATTTATGCATGCATTCCCATGATGTTCAGATTCATGCAGAATGGAATTTTTTCACATCAAGTCATGGTAAAAATGTATTTGATGGTATTGGTGCTACCATTAAGCGCATGGCATCACGAGCTAGTCTGCAGCACCCTACAGGAGTTCACATTCTAACACCTCTTCAATTATTTACCTGGGTATAGAAAAATATCTCTGGCATACAATCATTCTATGTTTCGAAATATGAGGTGAAATCAGTTGAAGAGTTGCTAAAAAGCGGACTAAAACACGTTAAAACTGTTGCAGGCACAAGGAGGCATCATCACTTCTCTCCAGCGGACTCTGATAATGTGCATATGAGCAGACCGTCCGGTTATAACTATAGGGTCATGTACAACATGTCTTCACAATGCGTCTGACTCAGGATTCAGAAGCAAAAGCAGCAACAATCAACCAGGTTGCTATGTTATTGCTGTTTATAATGAGAAATGGTACTTAGGATGTGTTGCAGAGTGCTGTGAAGCAGAAGGTTATGTATTTGTGAACTTCATGGCACCAGCAGGACCAACAAGATGAGCAAGATCATTTCATTGGCCACGTTTGGCAGACAGGTGTTGGATTCCTTTGGAACATATTCTTATGAAAGTTCCAGTTCCTACCACAGTGTCAGGAAGACAGTACAATTTGCCACTCAATGTACAGAGTACAGTAGTTACAGTGTGGGAGAACTTCTGTTCGAAGCACAATTGACTGGTTTTTAGCAGTTCAGGTGCAGTAAACATTAACGATAGGTTGTATTAATCTGTCTATATGTTGTTGCTTAGTGATTATACAGTTGTGGGAGAGGATGAGAAGACGCAGAACAGTTTACGATATGTTTTTACAAAATTGTGTTGTGGAACTATGGCCACATCACCAAATACCTCTGTCAACTTCCATTGTACACAAATGTATTGCAATAACATGCTGAAATTTTGAGATATATATCATTATGGTCTCCTTATGCAGTGTGTGAAATTTGGCTTGGATACCACTTGTCCTTTTGTTGCTACCACACTTCGAAAATCGGTTTTTGAGGTAATTTTTCAAATTTTTGTATTTTCGTGTTCATGTAACTCAGTTTTTGTGACTGATATGGGCATTATGAGTTCTGTGTGTGTGTGTTTAGGCCACATTAAGCTTACCACAAAAAATGTATACCCTTTTTGAGTGAATTATATATCACATAGAGGGCACCTACAATATGCATCTTTAAACATATTACATTTTTTAATCACACTTTAGGAATTTATTTTCCCTCAGAAGTATGTTGTTGGTGTTTTGATTCATAGAGTGTGTTCTCTAAGTGGCTGTTACTGGGTTGTAAAAATTTCACTGGACTGTGCGGAATAGTCCCAAAGTTATTAAGACCTGAAGTTGGGTTTGAAGATAGATTGCCAGATGCGGGTTGCAATTTCCGGGTCACACCACCTTCTTTCACAAGTCATAATTCAGGAACTAATTCGCAGGGGAAACTAAAACTTTGTACACGATTATTCTACACATCGTAGAATTAGTGTACTTAGTTTCAGTCAAATCTGAGGCTGAGTTGGAGCCCCTGGTTGAACTGACATGGAATGACCCTATATGCACTTGTGCTCTGAAAAAACAGAGCATCTTGAACGACTAGAGATAGGACGTTCATATTTCCAGAATATGTACATTAGTATGTTCTGCAGAAATGATTAAAATTTACCTGTGTCTGCCTGTAGGTTCAAGTTCAACATTGATACAACAAAGCACCAGCATTTACAGGTAAAAGGTGCATACAGCTCTGATTGTCACTATAAATCCAAGATAATGGATCAGTGTGACTTGAGCAAGCGTACAGTATGCCTCACATTGATATGCACAAACTTTACCGTCAAGTCGGTGAGTCTGAAAGAGGGTGCACTGTTGGCATGAGAGTGTGTGATGGGTTCAGCCAGGAAATTGCTACTCATGTGGGACAAAGTGTTTTGTCAGTGCAACTGGTATGTACAGAATGGTTAATGGAAGGCTGTAGAACAGGACGAGATAGGTCACGTCACACAACCCAGACCATCCGCTGAGAAGATTGCCACCTCATCAGAGTGGCATTGCAGGACAGATGTCTTCCTCGGCTCTGGTGCAGCAGTGGAACAGTGTAACACATTGTACACTATCAGGGGTGACAGTACGTCGCCAATTATTACAGCATGGGTTATGTGCACGGTGTCCACTTTTCCACCAACCCTTGAATGTGCAGAAACATGGTAGACAGCAGTGGTCTTTCTGGTGTGGGGTGGTATAGGGTACAACCACAAATCACAGTTGGTGCATGCCCATGGCACTGTGATGATTGTGACCTACGTGAGTCACATCCTGTGACCCATAGCCATACCCTTTATGCACAACACCTGAGACATCATTTTTCAACAAGTCCATGCATGACCACATGTTTCTGCAAGAACACATGCCTTCTTGGTGTCACAGGATGTCAGCCTTCTGTCTTGGTCTGTCAGACCACGAAACTTCTTGCCAATCGAAAATGTGTGGGACACGGTGAAACGATGAGTGCTGCACCACCACAAAGGAGCTTTGGAACCAGGTGAATGCAGAGTGGATGGCTGTATGAGAGGATGCCATTCGCGCCTGAAATGCATCGATGACATCACACATGGAACAAGTTATCAGGGTCCATGGCAGACCCTATGCCTAGTAGGCAACAGGACACTTGCTGAACCAAGGTGACTGAAATGCTAATCATTATGCAGAACATACTAATGTACATCTCCTGTGAATATGAATGTCCTATCCTAATTGTTCAAAATGTGCTATTTTTTCTGAACATGAGTGTATGTTTATCCAGTAATGAACAACCCATCAGAGCGTGATGCAAAAGTAGCTGTAGTAAATAGCTTACCTGATGACAGTTAAGTGATATAATGAAAAACAGAGTAATTAACGCACAGCCAACAGAAAGTTTCACAGTATCCTGACAGGAAGCTGACTGGAGAATTGTGTATAATATGAAACATTTCAGTTCCAAATTCAGTGTATTTATAGATAAGTTTACATTTACCTTTAATAGCTGTTTTCCCAAGAAAACTGTAAAGTATGACATTATAATACATCAAAACATTTTTGAATCACAAAAGGAATAATAATACCATGTCCTAGGAGAAGGACATAGTGTACATGGTTATGACAAGCAGAGAAGTGGAACAAACACTGCACTGTACTGAGGAAAGTGAAATTAATAACTCAGATAATGAAACTAAATGTGTGTGAGGAGCAATTAAGAGAAACCAGGAAGACAGTTATGCAGTGTGATGGCTTTGTTATAGGTAAGAAAACAGCCAAATAATAAATATGGCTGTCAGATAGTAAACGCATACAATGAGTAGTCAGAAGATTGGCAGGAGAAGTGATAAAGCAATAGAATGCATGCAAGGAGCAGTCGTACATATGTACATGCAAATCGCAGTTAATCCATTCTCTACCAAGAAATTTAAGAATCTAATTGGTACCCTCAAAATGAAAAACTGGTGGGGTTGACAATTATTCAGGTATAGTATTGAAATCCTGTTGTTCACATACGTGCAATGTATTCAAAATTGCTGTTTCAGAGGATATTTCCACATAAGCTGAAATATGTGACTGTCAGGCCCCTTTATAAGAAAAGCAGTAAGCAAATGATGATCACCAAGCATTACCTCCTTGAAGGCAATGGGAAATATTATGTATGCAAAAACCACTACACCTGTCTCAAAATAACAATTTAATCCCAATCTGAGTTTCAGGAGGGTCTGTTGACAGAACATGCAATTTTTCAGTTCACCAGTCAGCTTATACAATATTTAAATAGTAAATATTGCCAACTGCTATTTATGGACATTCCAGATATATTTGATTGTGCAATTGACAGTATTCCACTAGAGAAGCTCAGATATTATAGTATAACAAATTTAGTGGTAACTAGTTTTCATCTAGTCTAACTAAAAGGATGCACTGTTTTGCAGAAGAAAATGCAACAGTGTATTCAGAAACAGGAATAATCACCAAAAGGGGGTCAATATTGAGTCCACATTTGTTCTTTTTGGGTATCTAATTTATTTACTTTATTGAGTAACTTTAGATGGATGTATAATGATCAGATCCAAATACATATTTGAAATCACAAATATTTTTATTTGCTAATCAGGTGTACTGGAGTAGTCATTGTTTGAAAATGTAGATAATGTCATGATACAGGTTGTATCAAAAAGAACCACCCAATTCTGGCACATCTAATTCTGAAACTAATAAACAGATACAATGAATTTTGGTTTTTGATGAACAAGAAACTCAATGCTTTTTCATACCTTTTCATTGGTGTTCAATATGCCCCCTTGAGACACATGGCAATGCAGTATTCAAAATGTTCCCACGCAGCAGCGAGCATATATAGAGTTCCAGCTTCCACAGCTGCTGTTATGTGATGCCTCAGTTAATTCATTGTTGTTGGAAACAGGGGCACATAAACAGAATCTTTTATAAACACCCACAAGAAATAATCACATACTGTCAGGTCTGGCAATCTTGGAGGGCAGTAATGTAAGTTGGAATCATTTAGTCCAGTGTGAACGATCCATAATTCAGTAATCTTTCGATTTAAAAATTCCGGCATTACCCTGCCACTATGGCTACCTAGTGGGAACCACATAAAACTCAAGAGTTTGCTCTTTCCAACAGTATGTTTATGTACATATCTCAAGTAACACAATAGTTATTATTTCTTTAAATCAGAAGATTCCTTTTGATACATCCTATATTTTGAGGTAACTTACCATTAAGGAAAAAAAGGGTGTAATGCGCAGAAGCATATTACAAGGATAATATTCAGTGTTCACTGTGAACCTGTTTCAGACAATCCTTGAAACAATTTGACAGAAATAAAACCATCTCACATTTTTCTTACTCACTGATGGGGTTAATTATCAATGATCACAGTTCGAAAAAAATCGTTACATTAATATAAAAGTCTTCTGCATATTGCACTGTGACATACTGTAACTAACTATCACCACAGTTTTGGGCACAGTTACAGTGGCTTCCTTTTGGGCCTGTAGGTCTAATTATTGTTGTACAGAGTCGCTTATATTTTGTCAAGACTGTTCTGCTGAGTATGACATTACATCACAGTTAAAAAAAAAAAAAACCAATGATCTGCATCACTAGTGAGGAATGGGAAACTTCATTACAACACAATACATTGATGGAAGGAATGGGATCTGGTGTTTTCTATTCATTCCTACAGTGCATGACTGGTAGTCATAAAGACCGAGTATAGGTAGTGCAGTGGTTAGCACATTAGACTCACTTTCAGGACGACGATGGTTAAAACCTGTGTCCGGCCATCCTGATTTAGGTTCCCTGCAATTTCTCTAAATCACTTAAGGCAAATGCCAGGATGGTTCCTTCGAAAGTGCATGGTCGCTTTCCTTCTCCATCTTTCCTTAATCCAAGCTTGTGCTCTGTTTCTAATGACCTCATTGCACTACTAAGTTTCAGACTTATTGTAGGCTCACTGCCTCAGACTTCTGCTGCAGCAGGAAATGTCAAATCTAAACACGGGATCAAAACAACAGTTAGTACAAGAGATCAACAAGGAATGCAGTATGGGAAAAGAGGGCATGGCTACACCTGAGCAGTCAGAAGTGGCACAACTCCAGAAAATGTCATTAACTTCGTGTGAAAGTCCTTTCTAACCTTAACAGCTAAATAGCTGAAAAGCTTGAAACAAAGGGACTTTATAACAGTTTCGAAGTTAGTCTTGACTACAATAATAGATCGATCTTTATTTGGTTTTCTACTGTGATAAATAGATTATAATCCAAGAATTTTATCTAATTTATCACCATCTGTAAAGAGAATAGCCTATCAAACTTGAAGAGTATATTTCTATTAGCATCTAAATGTAATAAAGGTTTTCCCCTGCATTTAGTTGGTTAAATTTGAAATAGATCTATGCTTTTTAAGTTATGGTAATTTAGTGAACACTTCTGAACTATAATTAAATTCAGTCAAAAGATTTCCAATGCTACCATTCATGTTAATTTTTATTTATATAAAAAATTTAAAAAATAAATTGAAACATTTTCCGAACGATTGGAAAAGTTTGAAGTACATTATTTTTAAAAATCTTAAGTTATTAGTTTTTATCTTCTCCAGTTCTTTGAAAATACTTCAAAAGGAAATGAAAACAAGAAGGTAAACGTTCTTGAATTATTTTATAATTTTTCATTCATTTATTTAATTAGAAATTTTCAGTTAGCATTGTGTGTTGTGAATAATAGGTTAAACTCTTTTTACCATGTGTAAGAACATACACAGTTGTATTACTTTGAATATTTTCATTGAAGAATGCATATAATTTGTTGTCCTTTGAATAGTTAAAAGATTCATTTTTCTAGACAGTAACTCCCCAATATGATAATTTTGAATAACACTGAATGCACTTACATTTGAAATCATTATTTAATTGAGTTATTCTCTCAAAATCTCTAAGGAATCATAAGTTTTTAAGAAACTATTTGGTGGTTCAAGACGCCATAATTCTTGATGAAAAACTTCACTTATTTCATTTTCAACATTCATATTGTGTAATTTAACATGACTGAATTTTTTGGATTAATTTGGAAAACAACGAAAATAAAGTAAGGTACATAAAATTATGTAAAATTATAATTGTTATCAATATATAATTTCTTTTTCTCTGTAAACCAGAACATTGAATTGTTTGAATTTCGAAAAGAAACTGGAATTGTTGGATTTTTAAGCCTTCCTTGTTCTAATTCAAATGAATATTCAGGTACATACTTAACGACAGGGACACGAATTTTCTCACTTTTTTCAAACATTTTGCCTTCATTTGCTAGTGTAGAATCATCATCTTCTGTAGTCTAATGAAGAACTGAATGTTATTAAACTTCTTTCGCACTCCAAGTAAAAACAACAGTTAAATCACCTTCAAAAATAATTTCTTTATAATCCTTAAGAAATCCGCCAAGTAATTCTAATGGATGAGGAACATGATTTTGTTTAGTATTAATGTTTCCATTGTTAAGAATGTCATTTCATATTTAATTCATTCGAAATGGAAGAAATGAATCTAATAAAAGTTGAAGAAGTAGTAAATGGATGTTTGATTCTAGATAAAATATTGCTTCATTTTTTAATGTTAACACCAAACAATTTTAAAACATAATTATCAATTAGCTTAAATTAAATTTGTTTTTCCATTGTATGCAGGAAAATCAGTTCTGTCTGTGGGAATAACATCAAAAGTCATATAAAGTTGTGAAGAATAGAATGAATCCAAGCATCACCAGTATTATTGAGTTTCCCTGTTAGAAAGATATAAAATAATTTTTCTCACTAACAGGAAATGAGTAAAATAGATAACTACCTATTTGGTTCATAATTTATTAAGGGCAACATTTATTAACTCATTTCTAAAACAACTGTTACATAAGAACCACTAAAGTCAATTATATTATCATTTTCCTCGGACATAATTATTTCTAAATTCTGAATAGTATAAAAAATTGGAATATTTATAGGGCAGTTTGGTTCATAAATTGTTGGTCCACCAAATTCAGAAACAATTTTAAATGAAGCAGTAATATTAGTTTCCCTATGAAAATGATCATTATGATTAACAAACAATCCATCAACCAAATTAAAATTTACATGAAATACTTCAAACCAAACGATTTTAGGAACATCCTTACAACAGTTTTTTAGTTACTTAAGTAATTTCATTATTAAATCCTAAATCCTGACCAATAGAATCTTCTTCATCCATGTATAATTTTTATCAACTTCAGTAATAATCATATTTAAAAAATTTGTTTTAAAATGAATCTTTGGATTTTTCAAATGAATAAAATTTTCTAAATTTTTAAACTATATTGACTAAAAAGAATTTAAATCGTTTCTCCACCACAGTAAGGATTATTATTTTTTCGATATATATTTGGAGTTAAACTTGAAAAAGTACCAAGTAGTGAAACACTTTGTGAGTTTCTGTTATTAGAACATTTAATCGTTTTTTCCATAACAGATGAATTATCACTCAGTTGAAATAATCTACTCATTTATATTAATAAAAATTATGTAAATAAATGATGGGTTGGGAGCCAAAAATAATTCTAGAAAAGAAATTATAAACAAACACGGTGAGCTTTTACCGAATTCCTTTCGATGTGCAGTTACAGGACAAAGTTGTTGTGGAAACCCAACTTAAATGGTGGATAAACCCAACTTAAATGGTGGATATATGTATTTTAGCAGTAGGATGGTTAAATTGGAAAAAAGTGAATCATTTTATATTTATTCAAAAAGTATAGATCAACCAAAATGTCAATAATATTTAATCAATCTGAAAAGCTTGAAGATAAAATTCATGAAAAAATTTTCAGTTTTGTTGAAAGTAATGAATACATTATTCCGTTAGATGAATGTGAAAGTAATTCAGTTGTATTTATTGATGAGTTCATTCTTGAAGCACAAGATATAGTTCGAGAATATTTTACTACAGGAAGACATAAAGGAATAGACTTTTTTGAGTCAAACATCCAAAAATACCAAAAAATAATTTAGAAGTAATATTAAATTTTTAAATATTTTTAGACAAGATGATACAAATTTAAATCATATTTATCAATAATATGTAGGTGATGATTATTTTTCGCTAAATTGAAAAAAATATCTAGGAAAAGTTGTAATAAAGATGAATTTAGTTGAAACTTCCTGGCAGATTAAAACTGTGTGCCTGACCGAGACTTGAACTCGGGACCTTTGCCTTTCGCGGGCAAGTGCTCTACCAACTGAGCTACCGAAGCACGACTCACGACCGGTACTCACAGCTCTACTTCTGCCAGTACCTCGTCTCCTACCTTCCAAACTTTACAGAAGCTCTCCTGTGAACCTTGCAGAACTAGCACTCCTGAAAGAAAGGATATTGCGGCGACATGGCTTAGCCACAGCCTGGGGGATGTTTCCAGAATGAGATTTTTCACTCTGCAGCGGAGTGTGCACTGATATGAAACTTCCTGGCAGGAAAGCTTCTGTAAAGTTTGGAAGGTAGGAGACGAGGTACTGGCAGAAGTAAAGCTGTGAGTACCGGTCGTGAGTCGTGCTTTGGTAGCTCAGTTGGTAGAGCCTTGCCCGCGAAAGGCAAAGGTCCTGAGTTCGAGTCTCGGTCGGGCACACAGTTTTAATCAGCCAGGAAGTTTCATATCAGCGCACACTCCGCTGCAGAGTGAAAATCTCATTCATGAATTTAGTTTTATGTTAATAGATATGACAAGAAAAGTGAATGATGGCAAATATAGGGGAAAGATTAAAAAATTGCTAAACATTGAACATAAACATTTAATACAAACATTAAACATTTTGAATGTAAAGGGTCAACATAAAATTGTAACATTTTTTATTCTTAATAAATGTTCACAAAATATGATCCAGAAGTAGTTAAAACAGCTAAACGAAATAAAAAACGTAAGAGGACAATGAAAAGAATAATTTATGAAATCGAAAAAATAACCAAGAACAGAATATGAAAAAATTACAAAAGAGGATCTACCAGTTATCTAAACAATACAAGTTAACCAAGGAATTGAAGGATTAGCAGAAAAAATTTTTAGAGCAATTTAAGAAAATACAGAAATTGAAAAGCAAATGTGACCTTATAATCAACATTGTTTAAAAGAATTTAATGATACTCTGACAGTCAAACACTATGAAAGTCCACAGTTTGAAAGTACTTTAAGTGAATCAAAAATTAATGTTTTGTTAGAGAATTATGAGAAATAAAGGTAATTAAAATACAAAGATGTAAACATAATAAATACTAGTGAAAGACTGTTGCAATTTGATTATCATAGTGAAGATAATATTTTTGGAGTAAGACCTGTTGACAATTTAAATATGTTGGAAAATTACCTTTAGAATTCAATGGTGCCAAATTAGAAATTGGTGAAAAAGTATATGAAGGAACATATAGATTAATGAAACCTTTAACTAGAAAACTAATAATATGGATGAATTAGATACAGAATATGAGTCTCTTCATATTCAAGCTTATGCAAGAAACTTTTACATCAAGTGCTACATATAATGAAAGTAATACACATAAAGCAAAATCAAGTGGAGGATATAAGTGTAATTATTTGATAAAAGCAATTGTTGAAAAATATTTCCCTAGATTTTAAGAAACGAATCTAAGTGACTCATCTGGAAAAGTTGGTGAAGGATTTGTAAAAAAATATTCAGGTATGTCAATCGTATTTGTTTGGATGAGTCATGTTCGTGAATTAATTGATAGATCAACAATAATTCTTGGTGAGGCATTAGCAGGAAATAAAAATTACTGTAATCAAAAAATTGGTATAAATCGAGTGTTAACAAATTTAGTGATTTTATTATTAATGATCCAGAAGGAATTACTCATTTAATTTGATTTTGAATAACACACCATATAAATTTTGGAAAACTGGAAATATGGAAAAGGTATAGTTAATACTTCAGTTAAAAATTACCATTTAAAATAAATTTACTTGCTTATAATTATTGTGGTCCAGGATCATAATTAGAAGACATATTAGCTAGAAATGATAAAGGAAATAATCCATTAGATGAAAAGTGTAAAGAACATCGTATTTTTATAGTGATGGTAAAAAGTTAGAAAGAAAACATGAGGCAGGTAAAAAAATGACAATTATTCGCAAGAGCCGGCTGGAGTGGCCAAGTGGTTCTGGGCGCATCAGTCTGGAACCGTGCGACTGTTACAGTCGCAGGTTCCAATTCTGCCTCGGGCATGGATGTGGGTGATGTTCTTAGGTTAGTTAGGTTTAAGTAATTCTAAGTTCTAGGGGACTGATGACCTCAGATATTAAGTCACAAATGCTCAGGGCCAATTATTCACAAGAGAAAGAACGTATGCATATGATTCTTTATTAGGAGATAAAATTCTGATATCTGCATTTAGAGGAATTATGTACAGAATATGAAAATTATAAATTGGTTTGTATGTTAATGAAAATGGATGAGGTATATAGAAAATCTTTACTATTTTTTATTCTCTATAAATGAATAACTTTTCTATTGATTACACTTTGGTACCAAGCTCTAAAACTAAACCAAAATAAATTAAACATAAAATTAACTATGAACATTTCAATATAATTGAACTACTTTTAACTAATGTTCAAAAACCAAAGAAAGAGAGAAAACGCTGGTTTAAATTTACTCATTCCATTAACTATTTCTGTCATTAAAAACCATAGTAAAAGGAAAGAAAACATGGAGGATTTTTATCATAGTTATTAGCAGCATTACTTTCTTTAGTAACAACTGGCTGACTTGCTGATGGAAGTGCAGCAATTGCAAATACAGTTGTAAATAAGAAAAAAGTGATAAAGAATTAGAAGAACAAAAAAGAAATAATTAGGAATATTTTTATGATTGATGAATTACCTAATGAACCAAAAAATTTAGAATAAGGAGTAGTAAATCTAGATACTTCTGGTTTTGTTGGAACTTACTGGATTTGTTACTATAAGAAAAATAACATTTGTTTCTGATTCACATAGAGGAAATATTCCAAAACAACTAGTTAAGTACTTTTGAAAAAATAATATTGACTGCTATATCTAGATAATCCAACACTTCGTTGACATAATTTGTGGTCATTTGTGTTTTCTTAAATTTAGTTATAAGTTTAGCAGCATTTTTAATTTATTAAGTAGATATTTTTTTAAGTAAATTAGAAAACGATTTCGAAAAAAAAAGGTACTCAATCATAGAACCAAAAATTGATAATGAATAATTTCAAAATTTGATGAACTTTAATAAAAAATCAAGTATTTTCAGTCATGAATAAATCCACAAATTAATGAATATATAAAACTGTCAACAGAGATGTTAGAATCAAAAGTAAAAGCATTTCAATTATCATTACAGCCAAAACTAAATAACATACTTAAACAATTTCAGAAAGAATTTAAAGACAGTTTTAGAATAGTTAGAGGTTATGTTGCTTTTAAAGGTGGAAGAATTGCTAGTGTAAATGACTCAGTTGATGCAAAAGACACAGTTAACATAAATAATATATAGAATCAGTTATATATCTTGTTACAAAACCTGGATATTCAGTTATTTTAACTCAATAAGATATATTAATAAACAAGAACTAAGTAACTCCCGTACATAAAAGAGAAATTTTTGAGTTATAGATTTAACCCAATACTTGAATGAATGGAAAAAATAACTTAATTATAATGTATATGAACAACAAATTATTGAATTTAGTATAAAAATAATTCTTAAAATTTCCCACAATTTCGATATCTATTTCTGATATTATCTATTTGATTGTGTGCGTTTTTAAAATGTGTTAGAATTATATTCGTAATTAAAACCACGAAATCTTAAAACAACAAAAGTTCATCTTAAATCTTGATCATGTAATTGAGGTACATCATGTGGTAATACTGTATTTATATCTTTCTTTCCTTTCGTTTACCAAGTTTTGCAACTGAGTTACTTTCATTCATTTTATATCTGCCTTCATTTCTAATATATGTTAAAACATCTTCACAAACGCGGTTTTTGAAAATATTCTGACAACTTAATTTTTAATTTCATAACTAAAGAATGTAAACCTGCTTTATCAATTAAATTTGAGTCTGAAAAAGTTACAGTTCAAATATTTATATTTTTTTACCAATATACTTCTAACATTATCACTTAAAAGCTTTTCTAGATTTCGAACGTTCAAAAATATCACAAATACTTTTTAGGTTTTAACCATTGTTTACTTTATCCATCGGTAATTACTAAAATGTTTTTGTTATAATGAATAACTCTAAATTTTTTATATCGAAAAGCAAGTTCTAAAATAAAAAATCAATGTATTTTTTATTTTTTTCCAATAAATTTCTTCCTTATGAATGGAAGGTGAAAACAAAATGATTTTTCTATTTTGCAATCCAGGAAAAGGAATTAATAAAGACATTGAACTAACAAGTCATAATTTGCCTTAAAAATCAAGATGTAAATACTGTAAAACAAAGAAGCAAAAATAACTTCTTCATACTTGGCAAATTAAAAATTATGCTTGTGAAAAATGTAGAAAGAAATTTAAAAAAATTCTAAATATATTCTTAATTGTAATAATTCAAAAGATGAGAAATGAAGATTAAAATATCAAACACATAAAGAAAGAGATTATGAGAAAGTTGAATTTTTTTGGAAATTTTTTTACAAATCTGGTTTACGAAGATACCAAAAACTATAATATAATGTAAAAATATTCGAAACTAATTAGTTTGTAATTTTTTTAATCTTCTGTGTACCTGCTTACTTCTCATACAAATATATATTTTCATCTTTTACTTTATTTGGATTTAATTTACAGTGTTGTCTTGGTAATATATTACTTCGATTTTGTAATACAATACCTTAATGTTAATCAGAACTTAAGTTTTTTTTGTATATTCAACTGTATATAATTAATTTTTATATGATGTAATCAAATCCATTTTTGTATATGGTCTCATTTTGTCAGTTAAATGTTCTTACAATCATAAAAATTATTTTTATTTTCCACTACAGGTTTCATAATACCTATAGATTTTTTAACTTGTTAATCACCAGCTTTATATGCATACATTTTCGATATTAAACTAATGTGTTCTAACTTAAATAGCCTACAATATTCGTTTTCCACGTTTTCCAAAACTTTATTATTTATCTTCAGAAGTTCACAAGTATTATCTTTTGGATAATTACTTGTATCAAATTTATTTACAATTTATTTGATATCCTTATAAAAATATTTTCAGTTCTTTAATAATAAATAAAAAATCAACATCCATAAAACATAAATTAAAATTAGCACCATATTTGGTTTTTATAACATTGTAGTGAAAAATACTTATTTTTATTTTTGGAATATCTAGAATCTTGTAGCAACATAAATTTATTTATTACACATTATTTTTTTGTTCTACAAACGAAGTGCTGCTAAATTTTCTTAAAATATGTACACAATTTGCTTTGACATATAATTCTTACATTTTATTGAATCGGTTATGATTTTAATGTATTGTCTTTATTTAATTTTGTCCGTTTTTTTCAATCACTGTATTATTCATTAACTTGTAGTAATCTTGACCAAAATCGTTAACTTCCTATTTTTCTCATTTCCGTATTAAAGTCAATATATACATACAACCAATCTGGCTATTCAAATGATAAGATACTATGAATGTTCTATATTTTTAAGCAACAATTTAAACATTGTTTAAGTTTTCTATGATGTAAAACAAATTTTTCTTTTGTTATTTAACGTTGTTAATAATTTATTTCCCCGTTCGGGTGCTAAAGGCAAATTTTTGTTTAAATCATGTAGTTTTTGGATATTCTAAATGAGCTTGCAAAATAAAACCGTATTTATAATCATCTGACAGTTATGTTTTATTTTATAATTAAAACTTTCAAGTTCAACTCAACAGAAATTTTTAAATGGTAAAAACTGAGTCTGTTCCCAAACATATAAATTATTTGCATCTATATATACAATATAAATTGATTTTTAAAAATTTTTCATAAATTTGTTATTTGAAATAGCATATCTTCTAATACTTTGAGGAATTCCACTTCGTATTTCTTCTTCAAGAAGTGAAATTGCATTACAAATATTTACTAAATGTAACTCAATTTGTGTCAGTTTTAACATAGGATCTCAAGACAATCCTGGAACTCTAAATTACCGAAATTTATCACATTAAGAAAATTTTATACATGTATCTCTAAAATTTTCCAACGAAATCTGCTAAAACTTGAGCACCAGATTTAGTGTATAATTTTGTATATTCTTTCAAATTTTTAATATTGAGTTTTCGAAAATAGTTTTGCTCTTTCATAATTTTCATGAGTAGTATAATTTATCAGTCTTGAATAAACACATTCTTTAATATGTAATTTAGTTTTTTGTAATTTTTTCTTCATAATCCATTTATTCATTAGGGGTAAGTCCTTTTTAATTATTAAATGTAAATGTTCTTAGGTCATCAGTCCCCTAGAACTTAGAACTACTTAAGCTCAACCAAACTAAGGAAATCACACACATCCATGCCTGAGGCAGGATTCGAACCTGTGACCGTAGCGGTCGCGCGGTTTCAGACTGTTGAGCCTAGAACAACTCGGCCACGCAGGGTGGCAGAATCTTAAAGTTACTCTATCTTCAAGATGTTTACTCAAAGAAATATATCTTTGTTCATTGTGTATAATTTCATCAGTATCTTTACTATTTATAGCTAGACTATGATGTTCTTTTGTTTAAGTCAACATTGTAGATTTGTAAAATTATGAATATAAACTGGTGTAAATTTAAGATTTTTTAAATTTAAGTTTACTATCTTAATGTGGAACTCCACGAAATTTTCACGTTAAATGGCAATGGTTTTTTACTTAATTTTCAGAATAGTCTGTTCTTTCTCACAAATATCACAAGTTTCTTAATTTTTAAAATTGATTAAATCTCTTGAGTAATTTTCATTAAACTGTTTCATTCATATATTCTAGCAACTTTTTTATTCTTCCTTTAACATTTCAATGAAATATTTTTGCTGAATCTTTTGCAGTATAAATAAATGGATTTTTATAATCACCATTAGAGTATTTAGCATAATAACTGAGTGAAGTTCGTTAATGTTTTTATATTTTTCTAAATAATATTTTCAAGATTTGGTTGATAATTTGAATATCTTTTATTGAACATTCGAAATCTGAATAAATTACAAAGGGTACAGGTAATGAATTATTATAAGTAATTAAATTCAATTTTTTGAGCTTTTCCAGGTGTATCTATTTTTACTTCTTTATATTATTTACTATCGGTTTCTTTAAACTCTAATTTTCCTTGTGAATAAATGTATGGTAAACATCAATCACAAAGATAAATTTCACGTCCATTTTTAGTTGTTTGTGAACTAATTAATCTAGAAAGACTTTTATCCAAAAATAATTTGAATTTTTTCTTCCCCAATTTAAAGGAGTTTAACATGTTTATCTTGATTATTTTGTGTATGGTAAAGAGGATATACATTAATTTTTCTTCTTCTTAATTGATTTCATATCAATAAACATTAATTGAAATATTTGATATCCTTTCAGATTTTGGAATATCTGTTAACTGAACTGGAAAATTAATGTTTTTCTTATTGAAAAATTTCATGCAGTTCTTATCTATTCTTTTTATATGTATGAACTCTTTCTGCATCATGTTATACAGGATGTAATGCTGATTTTATTGAATAAAGAAAACATTTTTGATCTGCATTTTTGTATTTCTTACTGGTCTTTTTATCTTTAGTTACTTTTGCTCAATCAGTGTAAGAATAACCAAAATTTGGATATGTTTCTTAATATTTAATTCTAAATTATCTATATAAAATAAAGACCAACCAAGTATTTCCTTCGATTTCTTCCATTTCATTAATAGCTTATTCGTTGTTTTTGATAATAATCTTCAAAATCAGTTTTTCTTAATAGAACTTGATTGGGTGTTTTATAATTAAATTCTTTTATTTCTTCTTGTCTTTTAAAATGACTGTTATATTTCTTGTTAACATTGATTGCTCTTCATCATATTAAAATATTCTTTAATTTGATTAAAAATTCATGTGGTTCAAAATATGATCATTATTATTAATTCTATAAGTTATTATTCTTGATTTGAAAGCAGAAACTTTTCTATAAATTCGTTTAGTTGGTTTGGAAAAAATATTCATCTAGAAAACTGAAACCTAGTTATACTCTGGAGGAATTACTCCTAAATACCAAAGAAAATAATGAATAGGTGTAGGTGTTACTAAAGACACCCTGAAATAGGTTCTCATGGGAAGAAAAGATATGTGATGTCTACCTCAACATGAAAGAGAAAGCTCTTATAAGAAAGAAGAGACACGATGAGGGATTAAAGAGAAGATATTATTATAATGTTGGAGATTTGGTACTATTGAGATCTCATTGAAGATGTCCACTTCTGGAGAAGACCACCAAGAAGTGGCAAAGAATATACTATGGACCATATGTTATTATAAAACTGCCACATCCAGGTGCATATCTGTTGGCATATCCAAACACATTGAAACTAAAGGATGTGTACCCTCATAAGTATTTAGAAATGTTCTATAAATAATTCTGTGAATTTTTTATATGTGTGTCATGATTTGTGTAACTATATGATCTGTAGGTAGAAGTTATTTAAGTTATATACTTTGTTTCCTATGATATTTGTTGATAACATGCCACCATTGTGAGCCATGAACTGGTGTTCTAAAATGAGTGAACTTTCAATCCAGTACTTGTAGGATAATCTCCATATTGCTTTTTTATTCTGTAGGTTATGCCATTTTCTACAAGTTCCTGATTTTTGTGTCTTGGTCTTAAATGAGTTTCGTGGACTCTTTCGTCTGAATAGGGCAGCCTTTCCATTTTCCTGTTCTTTTGTCCTTCATTAGTCTAGTGTTCTAGTGTTTTTTGAACCTTCAAATCGTTAGACAAATTTTTCTCCATGCTGCTTGGGTTATGAGCATATATGTAAATACATTAGATGACAGACGGGGAGCATTGTTGTTGTATGACTACAAAGGTAAAATTTGAACATGTACTGTAACATTGTGTGTTGCGTATTGTCAACGTTTACTGTGTCTCATGCTAACTAGTGACTGTTCTGAACAGTATTCTTTGGAATTGCGTGAAATCGCCTTCAGCATTATAAAGACAGTGAACTTTGCTCCTCCGAGTTGTTTTAGGCCTGTGTCCTGTCTGACAATGAAGCTTCAGTGGAAGTGTTGTCGATTGAAAGTGATGTTGTTTTTGTGGTGTTAGGCAGACTAGTGTTACTATGCAAAGACAGTGATCCACTCTGCTCAATCGCTAGTACACATGTGACTGTGTGCACCAATCTTCTCTGAAGAGTTCTAGTGTCATTTTTGAATGTAAATGTGGATACTCTGGACGGCATAACTAGTGTTGCGAAGATATCTCAGTGTACATTGTTTTCACCATTTTGTGACTGTTTTTTAGTGTTTGCTGGACACTCTGGAGTACAAGTACAAACACAAACCATAGTGGACTGTTTATACGGATTAGTGAGTTGGGTAGAGTTGAATGCTAACCCGATTTATTTCAGATATGCGCTGTAGTTCGCCTTTTTGTCGTTGCTCATTTTGCTCATTCTTTTCTACCTTGTTGCATGTCAACAAGAACTTCTATCTTGGCGCTGTGAGGCCTCAGTAGTTCCATCCCAGACTCCAATCCTTCAATAACAGCTTCGCATCTAACCACCTGACCAGCCATCACCACCAACCACTATTCCATCCCGATGTCTTGAAGATTCTCGCTGTCTGGCTGTAACATCGACATCACACCGTCGACATCGAACCATTATCACCGCATCGTCGACATAATATCCACAATCCTGTGTTGAATGAATAACTCCATTTTCAAAGACTTCTGTGTACACTTAAACGATTTTTTGTATCTTTTTGGTTCCTTACTAACTATGTAATTTTTTTTGTTCATGCTCAAAACCAACATGTTTGATTCAAAATTCCGCTGTTTTGCTAAATACGATAATTACAGCCGGTCTGGCGAGGCCCATTGGGGGTATTCATCTCAAGTTTCCTCTGCAAACCACGCCCAAATGGGTGGGTCTCATTTCGATTGTAAAATCCGTTCCTGAGAAGGTTCGTGTTATTGTTTGTGCCAACCAGTGATGAGAGTCTGCAACTACCTGCAATACAAAGATATTGTTTGACTGTGGTCACATAATTGTTTTATAAAAAAAATATTGTGACCCTGAGGGACTATGTAATGTCCCTACATAATATAATATGATCGTAATATTCCGGCTGCAAGTACCAGCGATGATGTGCTATCGTAATTTGATATGACAACACTCTTTGCTCTGACAACAATGCTCTTTGCTGAAAAAAAAAACGAGGATCGTCTATGGTTTCTTGTCATTATGAGAGATAAGAAATGTCAGTTGTACATTGTGCCTTTTTGTGGTCAGATAAGTTTGCATATAGAAGTAATCTGAAATGCAAAGGTCAATATGTAATCGAGATTATCAAGAATAAAAATTGAATTTGTGAAAAAAAAGGAAGGTAAATATCTTTACGAACTTTTATTCGATGTTGGATCCTCGAACCTTCATAAAAACTATTAATGTGTTTAGCAATACAGTGTATAGTGATTTCTTCATGAATCAACAATACTGGGCGAATCTGCTACTATCACGGGACCAGTTTGTTAGGCAGAAGATATCATACTGCCACTGTTGTTCAACCTTATCATTCTGAAAGTGTTTTCAGAAAAGAAAATCTTACAGCGGCTGTGAATATTGTAGCTGCTAAGGGAGACGGCGTCTTCATTGTGAGCTGTATTATTTTTCTCCAACTTTGTCTGGCATTCTCTGAGAACTGGAGAAGCAGAAACCTCCGACCACCAACTCATCCTATACCTAATCCATTCTCTCTGTATAGCAGACATGAAGAAATCACATTGATCTACAGCAAATTTTTTCACAGATTGTTTGTATTAGACAGGTAAAAATTTTGTAATGTATGCATTTAGGCAAAAAATTCAAAAGAGGTTTTTCTTAATGCAGTACCTGTATTATCTCTGTCAAAGACAAAAATCAAAGAGCAATTTAGTTAATTAATTAATAATTTTTGTTTTTTTGTGTAGAAATTTCATTTGAAAGATCAGTTAATTGCGTTTTCCTAGGTTTAGATAATTTTTTAATGTTTTTCGTTTTACAGATTTGATGAAGTTCTTTTAAAGATTTTTTAATCAATTCATTATTGTAAACATTGTTACTAATATTGTCAACAAGATTTACAATCAGATTGACTAATTTTTCCTTATTATGTTTGGAACAATTCTGCAAATTTTCTGTTTTAGCAACTGATCGAAGTTCTTTTAAAGTTTTATATTTTAGTGCTCTTCTCTCTATTTCTTTATTCATTTCTTTCCTATTAAAATAATCAATAAATTCCATCAGATCTTGTTTAGTTACATTGGAATAACAATTTGCTTTGCAGTAATTTTATAAATCTCTATAACTCAGTCCATACTTTACTTTACTATAATTTTATAAGGATGTAAACAGTACAACTTTGTTCTTAAATTCTATCTTCATTTCTTTCTTATCAAAATAATCAATAAATTCCAACAGATCTTCCCTTGTTTCATTTGAATAACTATTTTCTCTACTTTTTTCTAAATCCTTATAACTCAATCCATACTATCCTTTACTATAACTTTTTTAATTTTTTAAATAAACCTTCTTAGTTGGTCGTTTTGTTTTCATTGTATTTGTATACAAGGAAATTTTATTTTTATTTTTATTAAAACGTTTTTGGTTAAAATGTACCTTTGAGATTTTAGGTTTGATGGTTCTTATTTGTAAAGAATAAAATTTATTAAATTTGAAAATTTTTAAATGAGAAAATCAAAATTTCCTTTTTTCAATAGGAAAATGAGGTTTTTTGGTTTGGAGACATTGTGCAATTAAATTCTTGGTGCAACCTGGAATTTTTACTCGAAATTGTTCTTTGCTCCAGAATCGACAAGAATATACTACTCTTAATTAATAATTCATTGTATGATGCGGAAAAGAGCTTATGCAATACTACTGTATTACAGTATACATTAGTCACTCCTGACTCTACTAGGACGCTACTTTAACACAAAGACTATACAACCCTGACAACACTGTTGCACGCCACAAAACCGAGAAAAGAAGTTCGGTGCAGCTCAGTGCTGTGGATGTGGACATCAAACCGCGCAACAACGAACAGTTTACGCACATTATCAGTAAATTAAGGGAAATGGTTCGTTCGTAGGCGCTATGTTTGTCGGCGTTTCTCGTTTTCCATTGTTACCGATATGCGCGGGTGCACACTGGAATGCTTTCGCTCACCTACGATCACTTTGTGAAATCTGTGCAGTGAAAGAGGTGGTTGTTGCTCTGTTAAACAATGGTTTCATACGGCAAAGTCAAACATTCCAAGGAAATGCACTACCTGTATTATTCCTGCCAGCTTTAGTTTACTAGTAGCACTTTAAGTAATAACATGAAGGCGAACAAAAAGTGTGTGACGTTACCACTTGAAGAGATTAATAAGGTAATTTAGGCGAGTGAGAAAGACAAACTCTCTGTGCGCAAAATAACGTTGTGTTTTAAATGCGGAAAATCACCAATATATGATACTTTAAGAAATAAGGAAAATATACAGGATGAACGGATGAAAGGTTATTGGCAGATGAAAAGAGAAGCGAAGAAGATGGGAAATGAAGAAATTAAGATAGTGTGGCAATGGTTCGTAAGTGTGTGGGTAAAAAATTTACCTTTCTGTGGACCAATATTTCAGAGTGAGGCTCTGAAAGTCGCTAAAGAGCTTAAAAATACGGAGTTTAAGTAATAGACAGGACGGCTGAACAGTTTCAAAGCCAGGCACAACATCATGTGGAATAAAGTGTGCTGGGAAGTTAAGGATGTACAGGAAAGCGTAGGAACAGGATGGAAAACAATAGTGCACAACCTAATTGCAAATTATGACCTGAAAGACATGTTCAATGGCGATAAAACAGGACTGTTTTATCGGCCACTACCTTCAAAATGTCTAGCAATTCGAGGTGAAGAGTCCACCGGTAAAAGAAAAACATCCAAGGAGAGACTCACTATACTGCTATGTGGAAACATGTTAAGTGGAATGGAGAAGCCACTAGTGATAGGAAAGGCGGCTAAACCGCGTTGTTTCAAAAATTTAGACGTCAGTAAGCTTCCAGTCACACAGCGAAGCAATAAAAAGGTGTGGACGGTGAGTGGCCTTATGGAAGGATAGCTGAGCCCTTTCAGTGCCTTAATAAAAAAAAGGAAATCCTGAAGTTTTCATTTTCCTAGAAAATCCAACCTGTCACCCGAAAGTCATGTTATGAAAAGTTAAATTGAATTGGTTGCCATTGGGTTCAACCCTTCTCACACAACCCATGAACCAGGGGTTACTGACACATGCAAGTTCGATTGTAGGCGATTATTGATGCAGCTTCTTATTCTTAGTGTCGAGGAAGCCGAAAGTGCATTTCCTCCTGCACGGTCAGTTTCTGTCCTGGATGAGGTAAACTAGATTCGCTTAGCAGTAAGGGAAATAAAACATAAAACTGATCCCAAGTATTTCAACAAACCGGGATTTTTAGGACATGAGCAAGACGCTTTTGTTGCCCTCGAAGCTCAATAAAAAGCAGCACCAATTTCTAAATTAATTAAAATGCGAAACATTTCATGTATTGCAGATGACTGCATTCAAAATGATGCAGATGACTACACTCGAAATGATTACTTTCAGTCAGCTCAGTCCACTTCTAGTTCAGCAACAGATTTAATAGAAATCTGCAATATAAAAGGTGATCTGGAAGAAACAAAGGAGGAGGAAGAAGAAGAAGAGAAAACTAATGTCACTAGAAAAATTAATACGCCTGCAGAATCTGATGCATGCATAAACGGTGTTATGTAATGTGCAGGACATGTTTTTGAAACTACTGCACAAAGCAAAAAATTGCGTAGAAGAAGAAATTTTGAATAGGACATTCAAACAATTTTCCCTTTTTGGTTTTGACAAAAAACGTGAAAGATAAAGCTAATTGACATGGTAATAATATGTATGTACATTCAACAATAAATGAATTTAAAGTTTGAGAAAAATACGAACTTTTAGCATGCTGGGGTAATTGCAGGGCAGCAACTTGTGTTAATAAATTCAACAGAAAAACCGCCAAAACCGTACATTTAACTTTTATTTATTTGCTCTGTAACTGTTCATTTGCACATTGTTATTAATATATGGTGGTTATCTTTAAATGGTTCCTGTATTTTGGGAACTACCATTTTTAGTATCTGGATGATGTGAAAATGTGTCCTGACCCAGAACTAGTCATCAAGTAAATAAAAGCGAAATTTGTAGCTTCAGATGTTTTTCCATTGCTTTTCCATATTATTTATCAACTAGTGTAATAGTATAGTGTTCTGCTGCACAATAAACAGTAAATAAACACTATTGTGCAGGATTGAAGGTACATAAATACGTGCATAGTTACAAATTTATACTTTTGTGTATGATAATTTATTGTAAATTGTTGTAATCCCAAGAGACACATTTTAACTGCTCTTTGAATATATTGTCAAGTATTTGTTGGAACACAAAGTTAATGTCCCTGACATGTGGGCATTGTTAAATACATTGTGTGGTCTGGTAACAATTTTTCGCGTTGAAGGGATCAGACTAATACTCTCGTAAGAGGTCACTGTTTCATCTCATATATTTATCATCTCTGACAATAATTTTATACAGGATGATGTGAACATACCACAATTTCTGAACTGTAATTGGATATGAATTTCATAAACAGTTGCTGTTATACAACTTAAGGAACCTATAAATGCTTTGTGTCAGACAGAACGAATATTGTATATGGTGTCCAAGGTAGTAATTTCACCTTCTTAAAATCTGTGACCACAGTGTGTGGAACTCGATAGCTGGTTGTATGTGTAAGGACTGTTGGATGGCATGCTCGAATTTATGTGGTCTGGACTGCCATGTTATGTGCATACATCTGATTCTCGAGAACAACTAAAAATGGTCTATCAGTTCAAAATTTGCACTGCTCATCAGCCACATGTATAGAATATCCAGATTCAAATTTATTGTGGTTTCGGCTCTATGTTGGAAATACGAATACCTTAAAGTGATAATTTTATTGGTTAGTACTACCATATATCAGAATTACACCTGTTATGTGAATATGAAGTGTAAAATGAATTGTGTGAAGCACCATCAAGGTAATGTGCACAACCAAAGGACTATATTGCTAGTCAGCAGTTGAACTGTGGAAAACGTCCTATGCCGTTTCGGAGACAGAATAACAACAACAGATATTTATCACTTTCGCCCTGTCAAGAGCTTGTTCAGTCCATGCAACATAGAATCGCTACAGTGAAAAGAGGTGGCTTATGCTATGTATTGTAAGGTAAAGAACATAGAAGATGTCGGTAAAGTCAATACTATGTGCAAATCATACACTGCCAATGCAAGTGTCACTGTATGTCAATCATGAGTACAACTTCATAACAGCCAGTGAAGTAGCCTCCATCCACTCCATAAAAATTTGGGGCGAATTATGCTGCCATAGTACCTTAATTTTTTTTATTTGCCACATAAGAGAATGAATGTCCATCTCTCGATTTTTAATATCTGAGTAGCTCATATGCCTGGGTTATAGGTTTAATATATACCTTCATTTTAATTTAGGTCACATTGGGCTGTGGGTGTACCATCATTACAAACATTATACAAGCAATGTAGGAATGATATACCCCACCATAATCTAATAAAATGGTTTGTGTCAGACTGAATCGACGTTGTACTTGATGTACAAAGTAGTAGTTTCATCCTCATATAATTTTCGAGCATTGAGCTTGGAGCTCTTTAATCATCATCCCTGCAAAATCATCTGAAGAGGGAGAGTTTACACCTCTGAAGGTGCAAATTTTCATTGCTTTCAGTGCTATATTCGATGATTTCAAAAAATTGTTTCAATGGCTTCCTGACTGATGTAGTGTGGGGAGGCTAGTTGCTACAATATTCTTTGTAGCAAGCATAAGACACAACTGGAGCTTGAGTCTACACTTATTTAGATCTAGTAACGACACCTTAGCGAGATTCCCATACACATTATAGGACGGGTGCTACATACAGTGCAACAAAATTAAAAAAAGATTCAGTGCCATTGGGAAGATTCTCCTCTTATGTAGCACAGAATCGACACTGTAATGTGTACTGATATGTAAAATTCGATCGGCTGTGGTCAGCTACCAGCATGTGATAAACTTGGGTGTGGGAATGACACCGGCCATTATATTTGTCTCTCAAATAAAGTAATCATAATTTTTTTTACAAATATTCCAGCAATTGTATTAAAATTAATGTTCATTGATTCAAATGGATTAATTTTAGAAATATCATAAACAACAGTTCTTTTATTAGCTGCAGTAGTTGGATTACTAAAACCAAACACACTTACAATACACTCTTTTTAATCCATATAAAATTTAATATCGCTCTCGATAACAGCTCTATTTAAAATTTCACCTGCTTTAAGGAGAATGTTAGGCTTTTTTGTGAGAACAAATTTTTATAAGCTTTTTAAACTATGTAGAACAGCTGGAGTTTCTATCGTTTCCTCAATGCAATAAAGTTTATTGTTTCTTGATATAATATTTGGAGTAAAAATGTTGTATAAAAGTTAAAAAATCCAATATTATTATTGCTGTTTCTTGTGGGTATAGTCAATCCTTGTTTGAGAACAGATTACTTACCACTCAGCTGAAAATAGTGAGTGATTTACTACTAGTAAAAACACTATTAATTAAGTGAAAACTGACTGGGAACTGAAGAAAAGAATTCCAGAGAAGATATCAAAAAATAAGCAAAGTTAACTTTTACCAAATTGTGGAAAAGCAAAATTTATGATCAACGATTATATTTTAGCTCTAGGATGGTGTAACTGGAATAAAATAATTTATTTATATGTTTACTCCAAAAATTTAGATGAACCAAAATATCAGGAATTTACAAAAATGCTTAAAATATGGAGGAGAAGAGTACTACTTTTATTGAAAATATGATAACATTTTACCACTGTATGAATATCAAGAAACAGAATTGTTTTATTTGATGATTTAAATCTTGAAAAGCAAGATGAAGGTGGAGAATATTTTACTAGAGGAAGATGTAAAATAAAAATTAATGAGAGGTACCTTAACTTTTTAAACATGTTTAGATAAGATGACACAAATTTAAATCATACTTACCATGAGTTTGCTGATGGAGTTTTGAGTTTTGATGATTTTGAGGAATATTGTAGCAACTGTTGGAATGGGGATCAGTGTCGAGTTTTTACGATAGACGTAAACAGGAAACTTTATTAAGGTAAGTATAGTGATAGAATTACAGATTTCATAACACTAGCAACATCAACAGAAACGTTAAACATATGTTATTAATATTTTCTATTTGTATTAAATGTTTGGAAAATACAACACTCTGAAAGGGCTTAGAATGCAGAATGCTTATGACCCAGAAATTACTAAAAGAACTAGACCAAACAGAAGGAAAAAAGAGGAACTAAAAGAAGAATTTAAAACATGGGAGGAAAAACTGAGAATGGAGTATGAAAAACTATAAAACAGAAAATCAGTCTGTTATTGATGCAATCGAACTAGTAAAACGAGGAATTGAAGCTTTAGGTGATCATTTTGAAAGCTATTGAAGCAAACAATTCCTTATGCATGTCATCCCCATCTAGAGGAATCTAAGAGATATACCACAAATTAAGTCATCTAAGAGTGATAGTAGAGATTATACATTAAGTGAATCAGAAACACAGGCTGCATTCAATAAATATGAAGAAGACCTTAAAAACAGAAAAAGTGAAAAGATAAGGAAAATCTTTTAAAGTAAATAAATAAACATAAGTGAAAGAATGCTGGAATGTATTAACTATAGTAAAGATCAAGTTTTTGGATAAAGATCTGTTGGCACATTTAAATTTGTTGTAAACCACTAGTAAAATTTGATAGAGATAAATTAACAATTGAGGACAGAGCATATGAAGGTACGGATGGATTAATGAATCTTTAACTGAACAAGTAGTTATTGTGGATTATATAGGTATGAAATATGTTGCTGTCAATATGTGAAATTATTCAGATATTTTATTTCATTCAGGAGCTTTATATTCTGAAAGGAATCCAAATATAACAAAATCAAGTAGAGGTATTACATATAATACTTTGATAAAAGAAATTGTTGAAGTTTATTTTCCAAAATCAAAAACCTGGAGTCAGATTCTTCAGAATATTCAGATCCAGAAACAGGGGAAGGTTTAGTAAAAAATATTTGGATGTATGATGGATTAACAGTCATTCATGGAGAAGAATTGGCTGGAAATAAAAATTATTATAATGAAAATGGGAAATAACACAAATGTTAACAAATAACTTCAGTGATATCATTATCAGTAATCCAAAAGGAATAGCATATCTGATTAAATTTTTCAATAGCTTGCTACACACTTGCTAAGAATACATTCTTGTGGCTCTTAGTTAGGAGAAAAATGGCTTTCAACTGCAATTAGAGGAACAATGTATGAAAAACACAAATTAGGAATAAGTTTAGATCATTCAGAAGTGCTGAGTAAAAAGTACAATCTTGATGATGAAGGTCGGGATTATAAAAATATTCATCCTTATAAAACCTTTACTCTGTATAAATGGACAAAGATAAAGAATTGGAAGAACAAAAAATACACTATGTGGGAATGGAGAAGAAGGGTTTTGGAACAAAAATTACGAAAAATAATCGATGCCTGCCCGAAGGTTTTAAAAATTAATGTAGAGAAAGTTGCTCAACATCTAAAAATCAAGCGTTTTCGCAATACTTTTATGATTGATGAATTACCTAGTAAAAGAAATTGTATCTGGATTAGTTAATTTAGATATTTTAGATTATGTTGGCACTCATTGTCTATGCTATTATAAGAATAACGATTAAAAACCTATCTTTGACTCATGTGGAGGAAATATTTCTTAAGTATTAGTTAAATATCTCAATTTTGGTGAGTTATTATATAATGGATGGCGAATACAAAATTTTAATGAAATAATATCTGGTAATTTGTGTTTATTTGTTTTAAAAATGTTGTTGGATAATTACAAGCTTAATGAAATTTTATCTAATAAATGAATGTTTTTGATAATAAGACACAGCCAAGAGGTCAAGTCACAAGTGGAAGCCACGACACCAGGATCACAGATTTACTTTAAACTTTGTACACCTATAGTAGGCCATTAAGACAACTATACTACTTACATATTATGTTGTCTTAATGGCCCACTAAAGGTGTAGAAAGTCTGAAGTAAATCCATGATCGCAACGTCGTGGCTTCCCTCTGTCAATAATGAGCAAAGCAATGGAAAAATAGAAAATATCAAAACTGGAACTGAAATTTAATATCAAAAACTGAGCCAAAAACATAAATTTAAATAAATTATTTCATAAAGAATAACATAAAATCCCCCCCCCCCCATGAACTATGGACCTTGCCAATGGTGTGGAGGCTTGCGTGCCTCAATGATACAGATAGCCATACCGCAGGTACAACCACAATGGAAGAGTATCTGTTGAGAGGCCAGTCAAACATGTGGTTCCTGAATAGGGGCAGCAGCCTTTTCGGTAGTTGCAGGAGCAACAGTCTGAATGATTCACTGATCTGGCCCTGTAACACTAATCAAAACGGCCTTGCTGTTGTGGTACTGCAAACGGCTGAAAGCAAGGGGAAACTACAGCCGTAATTGTTCCTGAGGGCATGCAGCTTTACTGTAGGATTAAAAGATGATGGCGTCCTCTTGGGTAAGATATTCCGGAGGTAAAATAATCCCCCATTTGAATATCTGGGCAGGGACTACTCAAGAGGACGTCGTTATCAGGAGAAAGAAAACTGGCGTTCTACGGATTGGAGCATGGAATGACAGATCCCTTAATCGGGCAGGTAGGTCAGAAAATTTGAAAAGGGAAATGGATATGTTAAAGTTAGATATAGTGGCAATTAGTGGAGTTCAGTGGCAGGAGGAACAAGACTTTTGGTCAGGTGAATACAGGGTTATAAATACAAAATCAAATAGGGGTAATGCAATACTAGGTTCAATAATGAATAAAAAAATAGGAGTGCGGATAAGCTACTACAAACAGCATAGTGAATGCATTATTGTGGCCAAGACAGACACGAAGCCCACGCATACTACAGTAGTACAAGTTTATATGCCAACTAGCTCTGCAGATGATGAAGAAATTGATGAAATGTATGATGAGATAAAAGAAATTATTCAGGTAGTGAAGGGAGACGAAAATTTAATAGTCATGGGTGACTGGAATTCGAGGGTAGGAAAAGGAAGAGAAGGAAACGTAGTAGGTCAATATGGATTGGGGGTAAGACATGAAAGAGGAAGCCGCCAGGTAGAATTTTGCGCAGAGCATAACTCAATCACAGCTAACACTTGGTTCAAGAATCATGAAAGAAGGTTGTATACATGGAAGAACCCTGGAGATACTAGAAGGTTTCAGATAGATTATATAATGGTAAGACAGAGATTTAGGAACCAGGTTTTAAATTGTAAGACATTTCCAGGGGCAGATGTGGACTCTGACCACAATCTATTCTTTATGAACTGTAGATTAAAACTGAAGAAACTGCAAAAAGGTGGGAATTTAAGGAGATGGGACCTGGATAAACTGAAAGAACTGGAGGTTGTACAGAGTTTCAGGGAGAGCATAAGGGAACAATTGACAGGAATCGGGGAAAGGAAATACAGTAGAAGAAGAATGGGTAGCTTTGAGGAATGAAATAGTGAAGGCAGCAGAGGATCAAATAGGTAAAGAGACGAGGGCTAGTAGAAATCCTTGGGTAACATAAGATATACTGAATTTAATTGATGAAAGGAGAAAATACAAAAATGCAGTAAGTGAAGCAGGCAAAAGGGAATACAAACGCCTCAAAAATGAGATCGACAGGAAGTGCAAAATGGCTAAGCAAGGATGGCTAGAGGACAAATGTAAGGATGTAGAGGCTTATCTCACGAGGGGTAAGACAGATATTGCCTACAGTAAAATTAAAGAGACCTATGGAGAATAGAGAACCACTTGCATGAATATCAAGAGCTCAGATGGAAACCCAGTTCTAAGCAAAGAAGAAAAAGCAGAAAGGTGGAGGGAGTACATAGAAGGTCTAGACACGGGCGATGTTCTTGAGGACAATATTATGGAATTGGAAGAGAAGCTAGATGAAAATGTAATGGGAAATGTGATACTGCGTGAAGAGTTTGACAGAGCACTGAAAGACCTAAGTCGAAACAAGGCCTCAGGATGTAGACAACATTCCATTAGAACTGTTGACAGCCTTGGGAGAGCCAGTCCTGAAAAAACTCTACCATCTGGTGAGCAAGATGTATGAGACAGGCAAAATTCCCTCAGACTTCAAGAAGAATGTAATAATTCCAATCACAAAGAAAGTAGGTGTTGACAGATGTGAAAATTACCGAACTTTCAGTTTAATGTCACAGCTGCAAAATACTAACGCGAATTCTTTACAGACGAAGGGAAAAACTGGTAGAAGCCGACCTCGGGGAAGATCAGTTTGGATTCCGTAGAAATGTTGGAACACGTGATGCAATACTGACACTACGACTTATCTTAGAAGAAAGATTAAGGAAAGGCAAACCTACGTTTCTAGCATTTGTAGACTTAGAGAAAGCTTTTGACAATGTTGACTGGAATACTCTCTTTCAAATTCTGAAGGTGGCAGGGGTAAAATACAGGGAGCGAAAGGCTATTTACAATTTGTACAGAAACCAGATGGCAGTTATAAGAGTCGAGGGACATGAAAGGGAAGCAGTGGTTGCAAAGGGTGTGAGACAGGGTTGTAGCCTATCCCCGATGCTATTCAATCTGTATATTGAGCAAGCAGTAAAGGAAACAAAAGAAAACTTCAGAGTAGGTATTAAAATCCATGGAGAAGGAATAAAAACTTTGAGGTTCTCCGATGACATTGTAATTCTGTCAGAGACAGCAAAGGACTTGGAAGAGCAGTTGAACGGAATGGACAGTGTCTTGAAAGGAGGATATAAGATGAACATCAACAAAAGCAAAACGAGGATAATGGAATGTAGTCGAATTAAGTTGGGTGATGCTGAGGGAATTAGATTAGGAAATGAGACACTTAAAGTAGTAAATGAGTTTTGCTATTTGGGGAGCAATATAACTTATAATGGTCAAAGTAGAGAGGATATAAAATGTAGACTGGCAATTGTAAGGAAAGCGTTTCTGAAGAAGAGAAATTTCTTAACATCGAGTATTTATGTAGGTGTCAGGAAGTCGTTTCTGAAAGTGTTTGTATGGAGTGTAGCCATGTATAGAAGTGAAACATGGACGATAAATAGTTTACACAAGAAGAGAATAGAAGCTTTTGAAATGTGGTGCTACAGAAGAATGCTGAAGATTCGATGGGTAGATCACATAACTAATGAGGAGGTATTGAACAGAATTGAGGAGAGGAGGAGTTTGTGGCACAACTTGACTAGAAGAAGGGATTGGTTGGTAGGACATGTTCTGAGGCATCAAGGGATCACCAATTTAGTACTGGAGGGCAGCGTGGATGATAAAAATCGTAGAGGGAGACCAAGAGATTAATACACTAAGCAGATTCAGGAGGATGTAGGCTGCAGTAGGTACTGGGAGATGAAGAAGCTTGCACAGGATAGAGTAGCATGGAGAGCTGCATCAAACCAGTCTCAGGACTGAAGACAACAACATCAACATAAAATCCTGAAAGGAACTAAACGATATATTGATTTTATAGGTAGGATCAATAGATTTAAAAGACCCTATAAGTGTTTATATGGAGTTGGGAAGCAGTACTTAGAAAATGAATGAAGTAATTGTGCTTTGCACGAAGTTCCTACAGACAATCTTGTTACCAAAGCACAGTATTCAAGTATACTAACGTAATTCAGTGTCACTACTAAACATCTTACTGAAAAAAATAATCAGCTTCATGGTGAACAGCTAAAAAGTGAGGCAGAAAACACTATTACAAAATATTTCTCAATACAGATTTAAGATCATACTTAGTAATACTTTAAGTAATCTTCATGGTAGAATCTGTGACAACCATAATGTGAAATTTAATTCTGATGTTGGTGAGGGAATATTAAGGTATAAATTTGAACATGATGTAAAAACTGAGGGAATTTTTTATTTTTGAAGCCAATGTAAATGCTGACATGTTACTTATTGATTTTGAAATAAAGATAAAAAATATAATGTCAACAACCCGCAAATGTTTAATACCACTGAACTAAATAATCCATCACTTGACATTAAAATCAGTCTGTTAAATCTGTGCCTGTTTCAGGTGAATTATTCATGTTTGATTAATAGTTTTTAGAATCAAATGATGACAATAGATTAGAACAATAATCTATGTAAACTGATAATCATGCTTTGCACTCAGTCCTTCAAAACAATCACACTTAGTTGTTGAAGTGCAGAAAACTTACTGATATGGTTCATCCTCAAAGAGTAATAACTGAAAGTGGATGGCAGAGGACTGAAGGCCTTTGCACAATATGCAAGACTGAAAAGAGTAAGTCTGTTAAAAATTATAGAGACTGGGCCACAGCCTAATAATATTCCTGAAGAAATATTAATGAACTATATAAACCAATGGGAAAAAATTTTAAAAGAGGAAGTGCTGTTTTGCTTGATATAGATAACTTATCGCAAGCTGATCTAGTAGAAATGGATTCAAGCAACTTTATTAACCATAATGGATATTTTTTCACAATTTGCTTGTCCTATTTTAGTTAAAGATAAAACGTGTAAAAGTGTAGTTGATGCCTGTGAAGAAACATTTAAAGTGGGAGAGTGTGTGGAGGCTGCTTTAGCTGTCACTAAAACTACAAGAAATTTACAAACAGATAGTGGAAAACTATTCTATAATATTTTCTAGAACAGATGAAGAAGCCTGATGTCAACCATTACTCAACAATTACGGAATTCAGAGAATCTGTTGTAGAAAGATTTAATAGAACACTGAAGGAAAAATGTTGAAAAAATTCGACTTACAAGGAAATTATAAATGAGTGGATACGCTTTTGGAAGTAGCTGGTGAATACAATAATAAAAAACATTTGATAAAAGTTATAAGGCTGCAGTCATTGTATCTGACGATAAACCGAAATTTAAAACAGGAGATGAAGTGAGAATAAGCAAATTGAAAGGAATTTTTGAAATTGGGTACACATCCAATTGGTAATAGAGATTTTCGAAACCAAAAATGTTTTTCTTTCTGGTGCAGTCATAAATAAACTAAAGGCACACGATGCAGAAAAAGTAATAGGAAACTTTTGAGAGCATGAGTTACAGAAAACTAATAAGCCAGATATATATCCTGTTGAGAAAGTCTTGAGGAAGAAAGGAGACAAAGCATACATCAGTTTGTTATTATTTGATGGTTCACAAAATACTTTGGTAAATAAAAAAAAATATTCTATAAAATTTTTCGTTCATGTTACTACCAACTACCAATGAGAAAATAAGCAATTTAATTTTTTCTGACTATATTTCATCCTTCATTCATAAATCAGTTAACTGATGAAAGTGTGTACTATTTATAGAGTGTAGATGGACAAGAAATATATATTATTTATTAATACTTTAAAAAACAGTTTATGAGTATTTAAAGTTTATTTGTAAATTTAGTTTAATTTCTCCTAAAATAATCTTCCCATCGTTCTATATCATTTTCTTTGCATAATTTATAAATATCATTGAGATTCAAGAAGATTTTCCAGTGTTTTTCTTACCACATTAAGCTTATCCTGATATTTTTGTAGATTTCAGAAACAATTGAAGCTAGTTCCTCCCTAGGCAACTTATTGAATGCGGTATGTTTTGAGGTTATTTCTTGTTCAGTTAAAATTTTATCATACATGGAATGTGTACTCAGCCCTTCAGGGCAATGAAATTCTATACTAGGCTCAGTGAAAATTTATTCACAAATATTTTTTCTCTTGTCATTTATTTCACCAATAACGTTTTTCGATTGTGTACATAGTTTCTGAACAAAGTAGGACAGATAACTAGAGTGACTATTGTACATTTCTTTACTTATCTGCTTCGTGTGCACCAAAACTAGTGTTAAGCATGTCTTCTACTAATTCTTAATCTGTGCCTGTGTCGATTCTGACATAAAATATTTTATCTAGTTTAGGTCCTCCACTGCTATAAACTGATAATCTTCCAGAAAGATGATTTTTAGACTATACACCGCCAACTTTGAAATAGTTTTTCTTAGAATATTCCTTAGATGGGGCAATGTAAATAGTCCTTTCTTTCTTCATTTCTACAATGTCAGGTATCATGTCTTTTAGCTGTAATAATTCTTTATCTATATCCTTCAATTGTTGTTGTAGTTGTTGTTTTTGTTATTCTTCTATTTTTAGTTTGTTTTCCGAATCTGTACCTTCTTGCTCCATAATTTTTTGAAACTTAGGTTTTTCAACAATTGGAGTATACTTCATATAATCAGATAATATATTTGAAGGGGTAGTATAGTGTTTTGTAACATATTTGCTACTCTGATTATTTGTTTTGATTATTGGTTGTATAAAATTTTCAGTTGATAATTTAAATCAAGTCTTTTGTACCACAGCGGTTTTACTGTAGGACGATAACTCATCTTCTGTAAATGGATACTCATTCCATTCAGTATAGTGGTATAATATTTTAGTTCTTCAAATTTATCATTTTTCTGTAAAAAACTCTTATATTGTCTTTTATGACTTGAAAGATCTGTGTCACAGTAAGAGGGCAAATACTCACTCCATTTCAGATCTTCGTCATAAAAGCATAAAATATCATTTTGATCAACATATTTTTCTCTTCAAACAATGGAACCAAAGTATCTTTGAATAAAGAACATAAATTCAGCTGATAAGTGTTATGGATAATGGATTCAAAGATATTCATCATAGTTGTTTATGAATAGCAAGCAACATTAGATGTGCCTGGAATTGACACCATTTATAAAGAAATAAAATTTAAGGGAAAAAATTTGAATGCATGAGTATTATAAACAAATGCATTATATATTTCACATAATAATTTTCGGCCAATGGTGTTGCATAGCTGAAACACAGTAATGAATAAAATATAAAATATCATCACTAATCAACACACACTCCTTTTCAAACCCTTATGTCTTGAAACCAAGTACCTAAATTTAGTTGACAGTTGTTATGATTAATAGATTCAAATATATTCATTTAAGATGCTTCTGAAGAGCAAGTAACAGTAGTGGCAGCTGAAGTAGATGCACTTGGGAGTGGCTCCATTTATAAGTACCCAAATTTTTATGTACTATTTCTATTTTTTATGATGAAGTGACTGGCAGTCCCTGTAAATTTTCTATTATTTTCGTATCCTCTACAACAACCTTATTGCTCATGGCATTTCTGGAAGCTTTGCATTTGAGGACTTCTGCTGCATCTTTTGCTTAAAATTAAGGATTCATCAGTTATCATATATATGTGCTTGCCATTGTATCCATTTCCACCTGAACCCACACGATCATGCAGGTTCGGTTTTTATTTTTTTACGACAAACTGAATCTGTTGCCTTGCTTTTAACTGACCTGCAACGATCGTGCAGGTTGTGCGCTACGGATTTCTCATGTTTGTGTTGCCAGTCTAGAAATTGCGTCTCTATTAATTCTTTCAATTCTTCTCATTCCCTAAAAGCTTTGATGCGCAAAATGTGGTTGTTTCCGAACGAATTACAACTTCATAGAGTTTTTGGTTTCACAATATTATGGTGGACAATTCTTCGTATTTTGTAAAGCTCACAAAATATATAGAAAAATTTACTTTTCAAATACTGATTCTTCTTTGACCTTTTTCTTCACCTTAGTAAAACTGTCTCCTACAATGTTTGTTTCTCTCCTTTATGACACAGATTTATTTGCACACTCTTTACATGAAATTTTGTTTGGCGTGACGACACTATGCTTTTCGCCTTCCTAACGTCCCTAGTGATGTTTTGTAACTAGTTTCTCTTTACTCGAATAGGTCACACCAAAGATTGTCTCCACAGTCATTGTCAGACGCCACTCCATTATTCTTTTCATAAGAACTCTTCTCTGTTCTTATCATGAGCATATCCGAACGTTCCCTACCATCTGATGTCTCTTCATCTTTGCCTACGTTCTCTACCTTTCAGAGTGTAGATAAAGCCTCTTCAGACAAACACCGGAAAATCCCTTTCCTCTAAGTTACAGCCCACATACCCTGCTCCTTAATCTTAGTCCATATATCTTCACATTCGTCGTCATCTTTTACACCTTCTTCTAACTCATTTATTCTCTTCAGGAGTGCTGCAACCGAAGCTGCAGTCACGTCTTTCGTTGAGTTCCCACTTTCTATTATGAAAACTGGAACTATGCCTTCGGTTATATGAATGGTTTCTGCGGTTAAAGATGGAGTTAAAAAATTTCTGACAAGTTCTCTGACTCCTCACATGTTCTCGTTGATCTGTGGCTAACTTCATCTGCAGATACTTCCGCCCTCTCCTTTTCATTCTCTCTGTCATTTCCCCTTCTCCTTTCGCGGGAGACAAACCAAATGAATAACTTCCTTCTTCTCTGTGTTCTGTATTGTCTACGAATTTCAATTTGACATTCTCCTCATTTAATTTTACTAGCACAAATCTCTGTTTGAATTGCAGCACAATGGGTTAGTGTTTTAAAGTATAGCCTTCGCTGTCAACTTTTTCAGTATCAAATGTATTATTGACATTCGCCATCCGCCCGTAGCTGTTCCTTATTTTCCGCGCATTTACCATACAGCGCACCTCGTATCTTCATACCTTGCATTTTAAATAATGGCCACTGCTGCTCCTTGTCCCACAATTCGTATAATTCTTTACGCACTAACGAGACTTGCCAGCCTAAATCGATAGCACCTTAGACCTATTTTCCCCCACTTGTAATGCTTAAAATCGGGTAGGCGTTTTTTATTAAATAGTTTTTTATTAAATAGTTTAATCCGTCAACTATAGTTACCTTTAACTCCTAACAATCAGTGAATAGCGCTGTCGGTACACCGGCCATTACTAACTGGGGGGAGCGTCCACTGGTAGTCACCTTCTTGGAGTGTTTTCTCGTTTCTCGCTTCACCGGTTATTTCTTGGGTCTGGTTCGAGTACTTCAACAATCTTTACTCTCCCTTCTTGTTTATCATCTCATCTTTCATTGCTTGGTCGATCGTCACGACTCCAGTTGTTCGTTATGTTATGTGGCTGATTGTGAGGTATCCAGAGACAACCATCATTTCTCGTATCACATTCATTTCTATGCCATTATGGTGGGTTCCTTGTCATCCATTTTTGATTATTGATTTCTTGATTTTCAGGCGGGAAGTTCGTCTAAATGAAGTGTACTATAATCCGTTCATCATAAGAATAAACCTGATGTAAACGTTGCGCTACCTATTCTTCCATGTTTGCTGGAACCTAATTGGATTCCCGTTTCACGTGGGACTGCAGCCAAGGGGTCTCGAGTACTATAAGTACGATAATAAGGGGACGTTTTGTGCTGGGCGTTACGTGCACATCGACTTAGCGCTAATACGGGACAACAGCTTTCGTGGCGCATTTAACTTGGACAGCACTGGCTGGTCAGCTGGTACAGCTAGCCTGCAGGAATGTGGGCAGCTGCAGTTCACACGTAAAAAGAGACGAGCAGAGGAGCAATAAAGCTTCGAATGTCATTTAATTTTTAACTGGAATGAAATAAATCACTACAAATCTCCCACAATACGCTCCTTAGACGACTAGACGAAAACCGCAACACGTTATTGTTTCTAGCTAACGTGCTATTGTAATTAAAAAGAAGAATGATGGTAATTACTGACTTAACCACACGATAATTTTTCTGCATAAGCTGTGTGTATCGTAAGAGAGTATTGAAGGATTTCATTTTATAGTTAAATATTGAAGCCACTGAATGTATTACAGTCTGTCGTCTGGTAATCTCTTAGCTCCTTCCTTATCCGAATTCGAGAAATACATTTCAGTTCTGGAAGTGTCACCTGCTACGTTGATAACGAGCCTCTCAACATCAGAATCCACGAAGTCAACCTGGCGCAGCATTTTCTGTTCTTCTTTTATGACGAGCCGTTCTGTATCCCACCAGCGTGCGGCAGTGACGTGTGCAAAAGCTGCGTGTTTAGTTGCAGCACGTCTGACAGCTTAACAGTCTTGTTACTTCTCAGGCCAAATCCCACAGCTTGGCTCCAGATCAGTGCTGTTGTGTTCATATTGTGATAGTACAGTAGCAAATGTAAAAATGCAGCTTTTATATGGTGTGCTCGATGTTGTCAAAATGGTTGTTTTTCATGTTTCTACGATACGTATCTACCTCTGTGGTATAAAACAGTGGACATAGTTCAAATAAAGAGGGTTTGGTTTTTCATTTTTGCATTAAAAAATTAAATTGTTATGTTTCCTTAATTTCATCAAATTTTATGAATAGTCTTTCATAAAACATCTATAATTAAGAATTTGTATTTGAAATGGAAACAGGAGTTTTGCGTCCAATATGTAATTAGAAACAAGAAGATGTGCATTATTCATAAAAAATGATGATGAGTTTTATAATTACGAGATGTAGGTGTTTCAAATTGAACGGGAAAAAAATGATAGTGGGGAAATTTGAACCTACCCACGAATTAACCAATCAGCTTCACCTTCCATTACGTGACCTACTGCGCTACACGTTCAGTATAAATTTGATAATCAACTGCAGTCGATACAGTGCAAAGAAAACTTCAAAGCCGATTGCCTCCGTAAATTTATGAAAAACATTAAGAACAGCCTATTTTCCGGCACTTTTTAACCATTTTCTACGTGCGTGTTTCACTATGGAACAGAAAGCCACCTCAGCCATTTTCATACGGCGAATTAATAGCGTGACAATCAGAGCACAACGCTTCAGAGGCTGTGACTGTACATGATTTTTGGAATAAAACTACGTAGCTAAAGCGTGATTAAGAAAAACGTTGATAACTGTCAGTACCTTTGAATATCATAAAGTTTCATTTAACGTAACTTAGTAATAAGATATTTAATACATAAGTAGGACCTACTTCCAAGAGTGTAACAATATTAGTGTACATGTGCCATAGCTTCTGACCCATCATCGTGTTCTTGTTTGTTTACATCAGGTTTATTCTTATGATGAACTGATTATAGTTGTATTACTTCTCCACTCCGTTACACCCCAGTTCGTCCAACAGATGCTGGAATTTGGAAAAGTTGTGCATGTTTCAGCCAGCGAACCTAATTGTCTCTCTGAATCTGATTTGGGAGATTCTTCAAGTAAGGGCATATGAGTTCTGTTGGTCCATAAGACCAGTGTAACAATAGGTTCCCCTCTACCATGTCTTTTAAAAAGATCCGACCATCTCAACTCTACACATTGTGCTGCTATCATTTCCCCATCTTTGTCTATTCTTGCATTTATTTTGACCAATACTCTTCGGAGAAGACAAGCTTAAGTTCATCATACGTCTTGCATTGCTCCATCAATTACTCGCATTTTCGTCGCTGCCTCCTCTCTGAAGTGAGTATATACGAACTTAATTTTTAAAACGTGTGGCCAGGATTTGGGTAAAGTTTTTCAGAATTCTTCAGTCTGTAGTTTCAGGTGTAGATGGTTCATGAAAATTTTTGTACTGGCATGAATTTCTTCCAGACTTTTTCCTCGTCCATGTCGCATGATAAAGTTTCTGCAGTAGCTGTGGCATTTACTGGTGAAGTTGAATGTAATGTCATTCCTCTAAGGACGTATAATTTTTTGGTAAGGTCTTAGATATACTGTTTTCCCTCGTTTCCTTCTTCCCCTCTTTGAATCGTTAAGTTTTCACGTCTATTATTACTCACAGAAAATCTGCTACTGTCTCTTTCTCTCATGAGAACATTTAACATCTCCCTGTTCCTACAATTAATGGTATCATATGCTTCCTTAAATTCGAGTTAATCTATTATCTCAGCATGTTTGCTTATGTTTATTGTAACTGTTCTGTCTGATGTTGCTTAATTATGATTCGCTAGCTGCTCAGTGGCGGTGGTTTGCACCTCGACTTGCTCTACTGCCTTCCCATTCTATTCCTCTGTGAGCATACGTACTCCTCCTCCAATATTCGCTGTATTAATGTTGACATCCTTCCTCAGTTCGTCTGTCGTCCCTTGATTGGTCTGCACTATTGTATCTATGCTAATACCAAATTCTTATGTCTTATCGTCCATCTTTTTGTCTAAAGCTTTACTCTGATCTTCACATTTTTTCATTATGTGATATGCTAGCTGCTACTTCAAGGCTGCTATTTCCCATCTACCTTTTCGTTTCACTTCTTGAATTGCTCCTTTTGTTCTTCAAATTGGGTGTCCCATTTTTCTTCCCTTTTTCGAAATTCAGCGCCATTCTTCTATTTGTTTTTTAAAATCCCCCATCATTTTTTCGTCACTTTGTTTAAGGGGAGTTGTGACTAACTGTCAAAAAATCGATTTTTTATTTTTCTCTAAAAGAATTCTCTGTAGTTTTCTGAACGAGAAAAATATTACTTCCAGGAAAATGAAGCACAGAAAGTACCAAAATTATAGGAATTTAAAAGTGGCTGCACGCACCTTGACATCCCCATGGCACACAGTCAGCTCTGTTAAAAATAAAGTTTTGCTCTCATTTGTTTCGTTTTTATGACTTTTTAGTCTTTTAAGGTGGCTAACCTGCAAAAGCTTTTCCATTTGCTTATCTTTTGTTTATACAGAGAGTTTAATAATTGTTTGCTGTTGTTTTGGCGCTAATATTTTGATTACAGTGAAGTAATTGTGTGTGTGAGTTTTTTATGGTATGTGTGAGTTTCGTATTCCACTTGAAACCAATGGGAAGAATTAAATAGTTCAGAGTTAAACATCGTCAGTTTTATGGAAATCGGTTCACCAAACGGATAAACTCTGTTAATATTAAAATACAACGTGATACAACACTTGAATCAGCTTCAACTACTCCAAGTGGTTTGAAGCTAAAGCTAAAATATTTGAACAATAGGTTTGACAGTATAAATGCTAATAATATAGAGACGACAACTATTCATTCAGGATGTGTTATTGCTGAACTCTCTGCTCCATCTAAACTAATAAATAAAGCTTTGCAATGTAAGAATGTGGTAATAGTGGTGTGAAAGTAGTTGAGGAGATACAGGCTAGAAGGGGTTGTGCATCAAAATTAAAAATTGTTTGTAATTTCTGTGATTTAAGCGAATGTGGTTATACCTGTGGCGTAACTAAACAGAGAAAGTATAACACAAATATAACACTTGCTTACGCTATGAGGTGTATAGGCAAAGGGTACAGAACTGCACAAATTTTCTGTGATCTTGTGGACGTACCTCCCTCTACAAGGTTTGACAGTTGCAATAAAGTTATTCTACAGATTTTAGAAAAAGTAGCAAATGATAGTATGAAAAATGGTGTTCAGGGAAGTGTAGACATGAATGACAGCAGTACACGTATGTCTACAGCTCTAGATGCATCCTGGCAACAAATGGGCCATAGTTCCCTAAATGGTGTAGTGACAGCTACCTTCTTGGACAATGGTAAAGTCATTGATGTGGAAGTATTACCAAGTACTATCATGGCTTTACTAGTGAACTGAAAATAATAAATGTTTGATTAATTTTAGTGTTTATAGTGGAGGGATGTAATTACGTAGGAGATGGAGACTCATAATGGTACCAAAACGTTTGTGAATCCAAACCTTCTGCTGACACAAAAATTGAAAAAATAGAATGTGTTGGACATGTCCAGGAAAGGTTAGGTACAAAATTGAGGAATTTGAAGAGAAAGAAGCTAGCTGATGGTATGTGCATTAGTGGAAGTTGTTGGCTTACAGACAAAGCAATAGGCATGTTGCAGTATTATTACAGACAAGCCATAAGACAAAATAAAATTGACCTTGATGGAATGAAAAAGGGATTATGGGCTACCTTCTTTTATAAATCCTCCACAAATGACAGCCCATGTCATGCACTCTGCCCACCTGGCAGTGATTCATGGTGTGGCTACCAGAGAGTGGTTGCTCAAGGTGAGACCTACAACCATAAACATTATTCTTTGCCATTTGCTGTAATGATAGTTGTAAAACCTATATATAGGGATCTTAGTGACACAAGATTATTAGGGAAATGTTTACATGGTAGGTCTCAAAGTCCAAATGAAAGTTTCAACAATTTTATATGGGAATGGGTACCAAAAACTTTTCTAGTAGGACTAAATACTTTGAAAATATGTGCGATTTAGTTGCTGTTCTGTGTTTCAATGATTGTACAGTGTCAAGGCTTAATGTTATGGAACTGATGGGAGTGCCCTGCGGACTAAATATGCTTGGAGCTCTAATATCCATTGACTGAAGGAGACTCTTTGAAGCAGAAAAATCAGTGTTGGAAGCCACCAAAGAAGCAAGAATAAGAAGAAGTGTGAAAAAGAGACGAGAGGAAGAATAACAAATGAAAAAACAATAATATGGACCTGGGATGCATTATGCCATACAATTTTAATAGAGAAAGCAAGTTTTAACTTTAATTTGAATTTCCTGAAAGTTAAATTATTTCATGTTCTGTTACACATTTGCTAAAATCTGTTAAAGATAGAGAGCTGAAATTTTGTATACTGTCTTAAAGCATGCTTAACTATAAAGTAGACCACTCCTGTGAGTAACTTTGAAAATAAAATGCTTTTTTGAAGAAAAACTCCGAATTCATTTCCAAAATTTTTGATAATCATACTTAAAATTCTTTTGTACCACACTTTATGACAACACCATATTTTCAATAGTCTGCTTTAAAGATAATAGCGAAAAGAACTTACAAGAAAAAATAAACCTTGTACTTTGTTTGTATATTGAATAAGTACATAAATAACTAGTATGGTTTATTTCACTTGCAACAAAAAAAAAAAGGAAGTGTGAGAGCTAAAGCCCTGTTTCATATATAAAAATAGTCCCAAAAGATGTTTTAAAAGTTGGTAAGCGTTACATTGGTTTGCAAATCTTATTCTCTGAGTTACACTGTTTAGAAAACTAACAGTTTTTTCAAGGTTTCCCGTGGTATTCACGGAGTAGTCCTCTTAAGTAAAATTTCGCTTCGCTTAAACTGTTCAATTAGAAAGCTGTACAAGTCGAAAAGTGCCGATGTCAGCAGTGTTATTACACGATTGGCACCACTCTGTGCTGCGCTTCCTAAATTTTCTGCTGTATGTAAGTTTTCATTCTCATTTGTTCTCGTAAGCCCTGTTTCAGATACTTCATCATTAATTTGCTCCAGACCATGCTCGTTATTCATATTAGTTTCGTTGCAAGATGCTACTTCACACTGCTTGCTTCCTGCATATTTTATTGCGGTGCCTCCAAGTCTAAACTTCTGTCTAATGTTTCTAAATTTTTTGAAACTTCCTTCTCTGCCTTCTTCATCTGTGGTAAACTCCTCACTCTCGGTCTGGCAAACTGCAGCATCACCTAACACGATTTCTAAACTTCAAATTTGTTTTCCTCCTAACATACAAAATGTAACCTACTTCTACATCTACCTCTACATATATAATCCGCTAGCCACCAAGCGGTGTGTGGCAGAGGGCACAATTCGGCCAAAGTTATATTCCCCCCCCTCTGTTCCACTCGCGGATCGCGCGAGGGAAAAACGACTGTCTGAACGCTTCAGTACGAGCTCTTATTTCCCTTATCTTTAAATGGTGATCATTGTGCGATTTGAAAGTTGGTGGTAATAATATATGCTCGACATCCTCGGTGAAAATCGGATTTCGTAATTTAGTGATCGGCCCCTTCTGTTTAGGACTAAATACGTCCACCTGCAAGAGTGTCCGAATTCAAACTTTCTATGAGATTTGTAATGCTCTCGCGATTGCTAAATGTACCAGTCACGAATCTTGCCGCTCTTCTTCGGACCTTCTCAATCTCTTGAATCAGACCCAACTGGTAAGGGTGCCACACAGACGAACGATACTCCAAGACTGGACGAACTAACGTATTGTATGCTATTTCCTTTGTTGAAGGACTGCATCGCTTCAGGATTCTACCAATAAACCGCAATCTAGAGTTCGCCTTACCCGTTACTTGTGAAAGCTGATCATTCCATTGCAGATCATTTCGAATAGTCACACCCCAATACTTGACGGACGTTACCGCTTCCAAAGACGGCGCATTTATTTTGTACTCGTACATTAATGGGGATTTTCGCCTTGTGATACGCAGTAGGTTACAGTTACTAATATTGAAAGATAACTGCCAGTCGTTACACCACGAATTTATTTTCTGCAAATCCTCATTGATTTGTTCACAACTTTGTGTGATACTACTTTCCTATAGACTACAGCATCATCGGCAAACAGTCTAAGGTCGCTGTCAATACCATCAACCAGCTCGTTTATGTAAATCGTAAAAAGTAGAGGACCTATTGCGCTGCCCTGGGGCACACCTGAAGTTACTCTTGTTTCTGTTGAAGTGACCCTGTTCAGGACGACATACTGCTTCCTGTCTGTTAGAAAACTTTCTATCCAACCGCATATTTCATCGGATAGACCGTAAGCGCGCACTTTTTGTGGCAAGCGACAGTGCAGAACTGAGTCGAACGCCTTTCGAAAGTCGAGGAATATGGCATCAACCTGGGAGCCAGTATCTAGAGCCTGTTGTATTTCATGCACAAAGAGGGCCAGCTGTGTCTCGCATGACCGCTGTTTCTTAAAACTGTGCTGGTTTCTGCATATGAGTTTCTCAGAGTCTAGAAAGGTCATTATGTCTGAATACAAAATATGTTCCATGATTCTACAACAAATCGATATCAGTGAAATTGGCCGGTGATTATGTGCATCCGATTTTCTACCCTTTTTACAAATTGCTGTGACCTGGGCCTTCTTCGAGTCCAATGGAACTTTCTGCCGTTCCGTTGATCTCTGAGAGATGATGGATAAGAATGGTGCTATATTTGTACATAGTCAACATAAAGTCTTATGGGGATACCGTCTGGGCCAGATGCCTTCCTGGCGTCTAAGGATCATAACTGTTTTACAGTCCCAGATACACTAAACACTATGTCAGCCATCCTTTCGTTTGCTCGATAACTGAAAGGGGGAATGGTGCTGCAGTCCTCTACCATAAACGAGTTTTTGAAGGCTAGGCTTAAAATTTAGGCCTTCTGTTTATCATCATCAGTTACATTACCCATACTATCAGCAGGAGAAGGTATTGAATTATTTGTAGCGTTCATAGATTTTACGTACGACCAAATTTTTTTGGAGTTATTTTTAGAATCTGCAGATAAAATATTGCTTTCAAATTCGTTAAAAGAGTCTCCTATTGTCCTTCTGACAGCTGCTTTCATTTTGCATAATTTCTGTTTGTCTGTGGGACAGTGACTAAGTTTAAAAAGACTGCGCAAAATTCTCTGATTTCTCAGCAACTTCCTAATATGTTTGTTGCACCAAGGTGGAACCTTTCCCTCCCCTATACTTTTGTTAGACACATACTTCTCTAGCACATGGTGGACAATACCTTTAAATTCTGACCAAAGATGCTCAATATCTTTGTGCCCCGAGGTGAATGCTTGGAGCTGACTATGAAGATATTAATGAATGACACTTTTATTTGCTTTCCCAAACAAGAAACCTCTACGCTGCTTCTTTGGTTTTTTTGCAACCTCTACCGAAATAGAAGCCTCAACTACATTATGGTGGCTAATACCTTCGTCTAGACTAACTTCCTCAAAAAGATCAGATCTGTTTGTCGCCAAGATATCTAATATGTTCCCATCTCGAGTTGGTTTTCTAACCAACTGCTGAAGGTTGTATGTTGAGAGCGCTCCTAGAATAACTTCACACGAAATGTGTAATTTTCCCAGTCAATGGATGCTAGATTAAAGTCTCCACCTATAACTAATGAATATTTTGGATATTTACTTCTTTTGTACTCAAGACTCTCCCTGAAACGTTCTTCGACGTTTGTTGTGCTTGCTGGTTGTCTATAAAAACATCCTAATACAATGGTCAGTCCTTGTCTGACTGACTGCTTTATCCAGACTATTTCACAGTCCAACCCAGTATTGATCTCAACTGCGTTTAAACAGCTTTTAACTGCAATGAACACACCACCTCCCATAGCATCAGTCCTATCCTTTCTAAACATTGTCCAATCCGAGTTCAAAATTTCACTGCCCTTTTTATGTCTGGTTTCAACCAGCTTTCAGTACCTAATAGAATATTGGCATTGCTACTGTTTATTTCGGAGATTAACTCGGGGATCTTGCTACAGAATCTCCAACAATTTACTAACATGAGATTAAGCATATTTAAATCCTTTGGAATGACCTGTTTAGGCGAACTAACAATTTTTATAGTTGGGACACCCACATCAGTGTCATGAACTTGCAATTTTTCAGGCCAGCGCTTTGTTTCCCGTGGGGAGGAACCTAATCTAAAAGGCTCCCATGTGCACGCCACAGGTACTGTGCTAGCCGTGTAGCTGCTTCCTGTGTGTAGTGCACCCCTGATCTATCGAGGGGAGTCCTACAACCTTTCACCTCATAGCATATGTCGAGGAATCTACAACCATTTTCGTCACTGAGTCGACAAGCCTCAGGTTTAGATTCTTCATTCGACTCCAAACCAGAGGACCCCGGTCCACGCTGGGTACGATGTCGTAGATCATCAGCTTGGCTTCCACTCCTTGAGGGATGGAGGCCGCCTTCATCAATTTAACCAGCTGTCGAAAGGACCCAATGATTTCCTCGGAACCCCGACGACAGGCATCGTTGGTGCCGATATGCGCAACAATCTGCAGCTGGCTGCATACCGCACGCTCAATAGCCGCCAGAAGAGCCTCTTCCACATCCCGGACAAGGCCCCCCCAGCAAGCACACCAAGTGAATGTTGGACTTCTTCACCGCCCTAGCCGCTATGTTCCTGAGGGGCTCCATGACCCGCCTAACCTTGGAGCTCCCAATAACTAACAAACCCCTACTCCCACATGACTGTCCAGACCTTCCCGAAGGAACGGCCACTATCCTAGCAGAAAGTGCATTCTGGTCTGGCTCATACCTCCCCTCCCCCCCAGCATCAGGTAGCACACTGAATCTACTTGCAAAGTGCATGGGATTTGGCAGGAGCCTGTGTCCCCCATGCAGCCTTTGCCTTGAGGCTCAAGACCTCGACACAGTCTGCCACCCACACTGAGGTGAGCGTGGGCCAGCCGGCTCAGTCGCACCTGAGGTCGGCTGAGTGACAGAAAGCTGTCACATCCCCGCCTGCACATCTAGTACAGTAGAGGCTGCCACAGGCACCACATCCCCACCGCACCTCAAGGTGGCACTCTGGAGCTTGTTGACTGTGGCCAACAAAGCTTCCAGCTACACAAAATAGATAAAATCCCCTCCAGAATTTAAACGATGTTCTTCATCTGCACAATGATGGACATATACAAGCATTGTAGCAATGACACCTCACTGGAAACAATACACAAATGGTTGTGTGCCAGCAACAATAATTTTAGGTTTTGTGAATTCGGTTATTTTGTTTATTTCTTGGATAGCAGCTTAAGTCCTTCTGTCAAATTTAAATTCTGTGAATCTTATTTTGGCATCAGGAGATTTCACATCAACAAATCATGCTCACGAATAGACTCTGATGGTAATGAAGGCTAGTGGAGTAGATGGTTCCTGCTGATCAAGCGAAGAAGAAGTCAAACAGTCGACTGCTAAATGTTTAATGAATTTGTACCAACTGATACTTAAAAAGGAAAACATGTATTCATATATTTTGCATCCATTATTTTGTTCGTGTTGCTCAGCTACTGATATTCCTTGTGCCAACTAGTAAAAAGATTCCTTAAAATTATGCAATTTCAACATTTCGTTGATGTGGGACCAGCAACACTTTTATTTCGAGAAGAGATCATATGTATTGCAAATATGACAAATTTGTAATAAACTCTTTATTCCTTAAAATATGGCAGTATCCTTCTCTGAGTTTTTTTTCAGGGGATGTGCTTCCTACTATTTGGTGTTGAATACAGGTATCTTACTCTCATTCTGTGTCCATTTAAGTCGGAAATCAACAGCACAATTGAGTTTCTCTCATCAGCTGCCAGTTTATTTACATTAGCTAATCCTGGCCGTTCTAATGCGTAAACATTTAATTTTTGTTGACTCAACTTTTAGTGGCATTTCACGCTTACATAGATCCCAAACTGCAGGCTCTCGCCCTGTGTGATCCAAAGAAACACAGCTTTGTACACTTTGTTCACATCAGTACCTGTCCTGCACCTTGCTAAAAACAGCATTTCTCCTCTTTCTACCTCAAGTCGTAAAGACAGTCGCTGCTGGAGCCCTTACGGCAATGGAGACAGTATATAGCTGGCCGTGTGGCCGAGCGGTTCTAGACCCTTCAGTCTGGAACCGCCCGACCGCTAAGGTCTCATGCCTCTGGCATGGATTTGGGTGATGTCCTTAGGTTAGTTAGGCTTAAGTAGTTCTAAGTTCCAGGGGACTGATGACCTCAGATGTGAAGTCCCATAGTGCTCAGAGCCATTTTTTCTTTTTCTGAGACAGTATATGTTGCCTGTGGAGTGGCTGGCATCAAAGTGAGGCAGCTCAAAAAGAAAGTCTGGTGAAGGAAACAGCAATGATCTGCATCCTGTTTGGCACATCTTTCTGAGATTTCCTCTGGGGGTTGTCCCTCTATTCAGCTGCGGAACCTCACTGCTCGCCCAAGTACAGGCAGCTGGTCCCAGTGTGTTTCCAAATGGCTTCATACTTATATACACCATGCAAATCCGAATAAGAACGTAAATAAACATTCCTGCTAATAATATAAGTTTCGTATCACAGTGATGATTAATTAATTCAGTTCTGATTTTGTATTAGTACAGGACATGTTTAGAAGGGAACGGTTGCATAATACCTGCTCTGATATATCAGGTGCTGCGCCAAGTAGTTGGTCTGTGTGCTGCATTGATTACTTCTGCTGATCAGATGTATTAAGTACTGCCATGGATATGTCAGTGAGCTGTAGTGCTGAGAGAAGAAATAAAAGAGAACCATGAAAATCACACACTTACATGCACAAGGCGATTCCAAAACTACTGTCTGATTGGTCATAAAAAAATAAGCTCATGACAAAAGGTTTATCTTGGAAGTAATATTTTACTGCAAATCTACTTTACTTTTCCACTAAATCGCTGTTCACATCTACACATATAGGGTAAAGCTGGGCGAGGTTCTTTAAAGCCTCTGCATAGAAGTCAGCCACCTGAGAAATGAAACAGTTCTTAACGCCAGTCTTGAATTCATTGTGGTTTTCAAATCGTTGTCTACTCAGACACTTTTTCGAATTGAAGAAGAGGAAATAGTCGTACGGTGCAAGATTGTGGCTGTACGAAGGGTGGCCAGAAAGTTCCCAAACAAAATCTTGAGTCTTCTTCGTTTTGACAGCAGTGTCTGGGCGTGTGTGGTCGTGAAGGAGGATTATGCCAGGTGACAGTTTCCGCGACCTCGATGTTTGATCACACACCTCTGTTTTGTTAGTGTTCCACAGTACATGTCAGATGTAATTGTTGACTCACAGACCATGAAATCAATCAAAAGGATACCCTTTTCTACCCAAAAAACGGAAGATTGCTTAAACATTTTTTGGTTTTTGGTGAACTTCAATGGGGCCACTACACTAAGTGTTGTTTCGCTTCTGTGTTGGTATACGATATCCATGTGTCGTTGCCCATAACAATGTGGGGAAAAAAACATCTCCGTCTTGTCCATGGCGCTCTAAAAATGAGGTGCAGTAATATTCTTTGCTTTTGTGCTGATCTGTGAACAGGTCTGGAAGCCACCTCGCAAAACGTTTGTGATATGTAAGCTGTTCAGTGACAACCCTATAAATTGAGACTTGAGCACCATTTTGGATTTCATTAGCCGGATCACTAATCGTCAAACACTGATCACTTCGAAAATCTTGGTTAGCTTGATCAACAATGTCGTCCATCCGATTACTGTTCCTGCCGCTCTACTGTTCATCATGAACATTTATGTGGCCATTTTGAAATTCTTGACACCATTTTCGAACTTGTTTGTTACTCATTATTTCAGTCCCACACATGAGGAATAACCTATGATGGATTTCAGGAGCAGAAGATCCTTTTGCCAGCAATAATCTAATCACACCACGTACCTCGCAACTGGAGGGATGTACAGTTGTCACAGCACTTGCAATTTGTTCACACTGACTGGCGAATCAAACCAACATTGCACTAGTTTTCTAAATTGTCAGCACACTGAGATACATGAATGACTTTTTATTCAGGCCTAGAATCAACTGAATATTGAACAATGATCCTTAGGTTTGGAATATGGCTTCTTCAAAAAAAAAACGAATAATAAACATTTGTAGAGAAGAATGCTTAATAATTACAGTCGACTATATCATGATAAATTAATTGTAATCCTACAATTTTATCTGATTTATCATCATTATTTGTAAAGATATATTAGCATATCGAACTGGAGGAGTAATTACTATTTATAATCTAAATAATAAAGCTTTATCCACAAATTTAGTTGGTAAGATTTCAGTGTTTGATATAATATAAGAATTATGTTTCTTAAGTTCTGATAATTTACTGAACACTTCTGAACAAGCATTACTGTAATTCTTAAATTCACATAATAGATTTTCAGTGCTACCATTCATGTTCATTTTCATTTATATAGAACAAAATTTAAGGAATAAAGAATTTAAAAGTTTTCTAAACGTTTTGTAAATATTTTAATTTTATAAAATCTAACGTTTTCTGTTCTTATCTTCTCCAGTTTTCTGAAAATAATTTCAAAGGAAATGAAAACAAAATTTTAAAATTATTTTATTTTTCTAATTTTTCTTTTATTTAATTAATCAGAAATTTTCAGTTAGCATTCAGTGTTGTGAATCAAAGGTTAAACTATTTTCACCATACTTAATAACATACACAATTGTATCCTTTTGAATATTTTCATTGAAGAATGCATATTATTTAATTGTCGTTTTTTGAGTAGTTAAAAGATCCATTTTTCTAGACGTATTAATTATGCAAATAAGATAATTTTAAATAAAATTGAATGGAGTTACATTTACATCATTATTTAATTCAGATATTCTTTTAAAATCTCTAAAAGAATGACACGTTTTTTTGATATAATTTGGTGGTTAAAGATTTCATAATTCTCGAGGAAAAATTGTCGTTTTAACATAGCTATTTCGTAATTTAACATGATCAAATAAAGATGAATCAAGTAACTGAACATTTTTTCTATTAATTTGGAAAACAGCAGCAATAAAGGAAGGCATATCAAATACTCTAGAACTATAATTATTAGGAATATCTAATTCAAAATTTCTTTTACCCTATAAGCCAGCAAATTCAATTGTTTGAACTACAAAGAAAGAAACCTGAATTTTTGGATTTTTGAGTCTTTCTTGTTCTAATTCAAGTGATATTCAAGTGATATTCTAATTCATATTTAAGAACAGGAACTCGAATTTCCATACCTTTTACCACAATTTTACCTGCTTCTGGAAGTGTAGAATTATCGTTTTCTGTAGTCAAACGAAGAATTGCATCTTCTTCACCTTATTTTGAACTCCAAGTAAAAATAACAGGTAAATCACCTTCAAACATAAATTCCTTATAATCTTTAAAAAATTCGTCAAATAATTCTAATGGATAAATAACTTAATTTCGTTTAGTTTAAATTTTTCCATTGATAAGAATATGTCCTTCCATATTCAACACATTTGAAAGGGAAGAAGCAAATCGAATGAGAATTAAAGGTGAAAAAATGGATGTTCGATTCTAGATAAAATTTTCTTTCCTTTTCTATAATCTTAACATCAAACAATTTTAAAACACAATTATCAATTATTTTAATCTTTGATTTTCCACCATATGCAGAAAAATCAGTTCCACCTGTGTGTATAACATTAAAAGTGATATCAAGTTGTAAAAAATTAGGATGAATACAAGCAATACCAATATTAATATTGATTTCAGTTTCCTCAATAGAAAGATATAGAATTTTTTTCTCATTAACAGGAAATGAGTAAAATAGATAACTTTGGATTTGGTTCATGATTTATTAAGGGGATAATTTATTTTACATATGAACCACTAAAGACAATTATATTATCATTTACATCAGTTATAGCTATTTCTAAATTCCGAATATTATAAAAAATTGGAATAATTATAGGGTAATTTGGTTCATAAATTATTGGTTCACCAAGTTCAGAATTAGTTTTAAATGAAGCAATAACAGTAATTTCTCTATGAAAATGATCATTACGCTTAACAAACATTTCATCAGCGAAATCAAAATTTACATTAATTGATTCAAACAGAATGATTTTTGGAACATATTTAGCAACAATTTTTTATTTACGTCAATAATGTGGTTATTAAATCCTAAAACTTGACCAACACAATCTTCTTTATCCATGTATAATTTTTTATCACTTTCGATATCAATTCTGTTTAAAATTTTATCTGCTTTAATATGAATATTTGGTCCACGGAAATGAATAAATTTTTATAAATCTTTCAAACTACATTGACCAACAGGAATTTCTAAGTTTCTCCATCAAAGTAAAGTTAACTATTTTTTGATGTAATATTTGATGTTGAAAAAGTTTTATAAAAACCAACTAGAGAAACACTTTTATAAGTTTCTGCTATTGGAACAGTGAACCGTTTTTCCAGAACAAAAGAATTATCACTCAGTTGAAGTAATCTACTGATTTATACTTGTGAAAATTATGTAAATAAAAGATGGATTGGGAACCAAAAATAAGAATTCCAGAAAAGAAATTAAAAATGAAACATGGTAAACTTTTACCAAATTCTATTCAGTGGGAAAAACAACATTAATGATTGAGAATTGTAATTTAGCAGCAGGATGGCTAAACTGGAAAAAAACAATCATTTGTATGTTTACTCAAAAAGTTTAGTTCAACCAAAATATCAAGAGTCTATGAAAAGATATGAATAGAATTGAAAATTAAATAAATGAAAAGTTGGTAGAACTAGTGAAAAAAATTGTGAAATTATTGGATTAGATGAATGTGAAGAGAATTCTGTTGTAGTTTTTGATGAGTTCACTACTGAAAATCAACATATAATTAGAGTATATTTTACTAGTGAAAGTCCTAAAGGAATTTATTTAAGTCAAAAATATTCAAAAATACCAAAAATTAATTAGAAATTATTTTAATTTTCTTAAATATTTTTAGACAATATGATTTAAATCATATTTATCAGTATTTTGTCAGTGGTGATTGTCTATGACAAGGAAAATTAATGACAGTTAACAAAGAGAAAATATTAAGAATTTTTAAACACTGACCATGAATGTTAAACATCAGCATTGAACATAAACATTAACATAAACATTGAATGTAAATGTTAACAATAAACCATTGACCATAAATGATGAATATAAACATTAAACTTGAAATTAAAAAATGATTACCATATTTTTATTCTTTATAAATCTTTACATTGCATGTTCCAGAAGTTGTTACAAAAGCCAAAGCAAATAAAAAAGTAAAAGAAGAATTAAAAGCAGAGTTTAAGAAGTGGAAAAAACAATGACGAGCAGAATACGAAAAATTTCAAAATGAGCCTACCATTTATCCATAGAATAGAAAATGTTAACATAGGAATTGTGGGATTAGATGAAAAAGTTTTAAAGGCAGTTGAAGAAAATAGAGAAGTGGAAAAACAAATAGATCCATGGAGTCAAATTTATTTAGAAGAATTTAAGGATATTCCAACAATTAAACAATATGAATATCCGCAGTTCGATGGTACTCTTAGTCTATGAAAAATAAATATCTCATTATGGAATTATGAAAAGAAAGAAAAGTAATACACAAAAATCTTAAAAAATAAGTATAAGTGAAAGAATGTTAGAATTTGTTAATCATGGTGAATATAACGTTTTTGATTTAGACTTGTTTACAATTTAAATATGTTGGAAAATAACCAGTAGAGTTCAATGGTGATAAATTACATGTTTGTGAAAAAGATTATGAAGGAACAGATGGATTGATGAAGTTTAAAACTAGAAACCAAATAATTGTGGATGATGTAGGTACAGAATTTTAGTCTCTTGATTTACAAAATTGTGCAAGAATTTAATTAATTGAAATACTGTATGTAATGAAAGTAATCGCAATAAAATAAAGTGAAGTAGAGGAAATAAATATAATTATTTGACAAAAACAATTGTTGAAATTATGTTCCTAGGTTTTCAGAAAGAAATCTTGGTGACACATTTAAAGAAGTTGGTGAAGGTTTAGCAAAACAATATCCAAAAATACCAGTCGAATATACTTGGCTGAAAGATGTTTATGAATTAATTCATAGACATAGAGTAATTCATGATGAAGAATTAGCAGAAAATAAAAATTATTATATTGTAACAGTTGGAATAACTCAAATGTTAACAAACAAATTTAGTGATTCCATTATTAAAGATCTAATAGGAATTCGTTATTTAATTAGATATTTGAATTATTTACCACATATATTTTAGGAAAATGAAAATGCAAAAGTTTAGTTAGTACTGTAATTAACAAACTATCAGTTAATATGTATTACCTGATTACAATTATTGAAATCCAGCAACAAAACTAGAAGAAAGATTAGCTAGAAATGATAAAGGAATTGATCCATTACATGTAAAGAACATGATACTTTTTGTAGATATAATAAAGATTGAGGAAAAATACATGAAGCAAATAAAAAATTACAATTATTTGGATAAGAAATAATGTTTGCAAGTGATTCTTCACTAGGAGAAAAAATTGCTGCAACTGTTGTGAGAAGAATTACGTATGGAAAACGAAAATTCGGAACAGGGTTTAAATGTTGATAAAAATCTATGGGGTTTATAAATATTATTTATTATTTTTTAATCCATATAAAAGAACAAACCTTCTATTGATTACACTTTGCTACCAGGTCATAAAACTAAACCAAAGTCAATTAAACTTAAACTCAATTTTGTACAATAAAATTTTTTTGAGCCATTTTTAAATGATGTACAAAAAAGTAAGAAAGAGAAATTAAACAGGTTCATTAACTATTCCGGTTATGAAAAATACTGATGAATATGTAACAAACAAAAAAACGTAATATCAAGGTGAATTTTTACCATTATAATTAGCTGCATTACATTATTCATCAATAACTGGCTCACTTGATGCTGGAACTCAGCAGTTGCAAATGCAGTTATAAATACGAAAAAAGGGTGTACAGAGTTAGAAGAACAAAAAATACATCATTTGGAAAAGGATAAAAGGAAAAAGAGTAAAAAAATTCAAAGAAATAATGGAAAGATTTAATAAACTTTATCTCATTTTGACACGGAAGAATAACTTAAACAACTAAAAATTGATAATTTTTGTGACTGATGAATTAACTAATTACTAAAAAATTTACAGTGTGGAATAATAAATTTAAAAACTTTCAGACATGCTGGAACTTACTGGATTTGTTATTATAAAAATAAAGGTATAAAGTTTGCTTTTGATTCACATGGAGGAAATATTCCACGATTAGTTAACTGTCTGGGAAAAATAATTGACAGAATACAAAATTTTGATGAAGTAATTGATGGTCATTTGTGTTGCTTTTTTTAAACTACACATATAAAAAAACCTTTGTATCAGACCGGTTCCCAGAACTCCTGACTGTGGAAATTGTATCACACATCCCTTTGACTGTTCAGAGATGTTACTAAACCCGCCAAAAGATGTCAACAAGCATGCATGAGCAGGGGGTCCGACAGGCCATCAGTTTCCATTATTCCACCAGAAAGAAGGTACACGGCTCATATTCTCTGCAATCCAATCATGCCTGGACTGTCAATACCGCGGTTCGATCGCGTCCGCATTGTTACTTTGTGCCAGGAAGGGCTCTCAACAAGGGAAGTGTCCAGGTGTCTCAGAGTGAACCAATGTGATGTTGTTTGGACATACAGAGGGACAGGAAATGTCGATGACGTGCCTCGCTCAGGCCACCCAAGGGCTCCTACTACAGTGGATGACCGCTAACTACGGATTATGGCTCGGAGGAAACCTGACTGCAACACCACCATGTTGAATAATGCTTCCCGTGCAGCCACAGGACGTCGTGTTAGGACTCAAACTGTGCGCAATAGCTTGCATGATGCTTAACTTCTCTACTGACGTCCGTGGCAAGGTCCATCTTTGCAATCACGACACCATGCAGTGAAGTACAGATGGGCCCAACAACATGCCAAATGGACTGCTGAGGATTGGCATCAAGTTCTCTTCACCGATGAGTGGTCGCATATGCCTTCAACCAGACAATCATCAAAGACGTGTTTCGAGGCAACCCGGTCAGGCTGAACATCTTAGACACACTGCCCAGCGAGTGCAGCAACGTGGACGTTCCCTGCTGTCAACGTACGCCACTGGTGGTCATGGAAGGTGCCATAATGGCTGTACGATATGTGAATGCCATCCTCTGACAGATAGTGCAACCACATTGGAAGTGTATTAGCGAGGCATTCGTGTTCATGGAAGACAATTCGCGCACATCTTGTGAATGACTTGCTTCCGGATAATGACATCGGTTGACTACAGTGACCAGCATGTTCTCCAGACATGAACCCTATCCAACACGCATGGGATAGATTGGAAAGGGGACTGATTACTTCAGATGTTAAGTCCCATAATGCTTAGAGCCATTTGAGCTATAGATTGAAAAGGGCTGTTTATGGATGAGGTGACCTACCAACCACTGTGAGAGATCTACGCTGAGTCTCCGTTGAGGAGTGGGACAGTGTGGACCAATAGTGCCTTGATGTACTTGTAGATGGTACACCATGACGAATACAGGCATGCATCAATGCAAGAGGACGTGCTACTGGCTAGTAGAGGTACCTGTGTGTACAGCAATCTGGAGCATCACCTCTGGAGGTCTTGGTGTAAGATGCATGAGCAAGAAGCTCGCACCTCGTGGTCGTGTGGTAGCATTCTCGCTTCCCACGCCCGGGTTCCCGGGTTCGATTCCCGGCGGGGTCAGGGATTTTCTCTGCCTCGTGATGGCTGGGTGTTGTGTGCTGTCCTTAAGTTAGTTAGGTTTAAGTAGTTCTAAGTTCTAGGGGACTGATGACCATAGATGCTAAGTCCCATAGTGCTCAGAGCCATGAGCAAGAAAAAGGGCGGAAATGATGTTTATGTTGATCTCTATCCCATTTTTCTGTCCAGGTTCCTGAACTGTCGGAACCAAGGTGATTCGGCCGGCCTGGGTGGCCGAGCGGTTCTAGGCGCTACAGTCTGGAACCTCGCGACCGCTACGGTTGCAGGTTCGAATCCTGCCTTGGGCACGGATGTGTGTGATGTCCTTAGGTTAGTTAGGTTTAAGTAGTTCTAATTTCTGGGGGACTGGTGACCTTAGAAGTTAAGTCCCATAGTGCTCAGAGCCATTTTGACCCAAGATGATTCAAAACTTTTTTGATGTGTGTATTGTGCATGAGTTATGTTTATTAATATAGAGTCTGCCAGAAAAATATATACACTCTTTTTCAGGCTCTATCAAAATATCGATATTGTCGTTTGATTTGAGTAACATGTGTGTTGTAGTATGGTCTTTGGCTCAACAGATGTTAGTACTATCGTCTCAGTATTTAGAAAACAAGATATCTGGACCACACTTGACATTCGATCAATGAAAATGTATTGTGAAGTGGTTTTTCAAATTTGATAATGCTGTTGAAGTGCAACATCAGTGGAGGTGGGAGTTTGAAACAGAACCACCATTCTGCCTAAAAATTAAACGCATCATTGATGAGTCTGAATTGCATGGAACAATATATGATATTCGCAAAGGTAGATCAGGAAGACAGCGTACAGCTACAAGTTCTGCATTGTTGGCTGTTGTGGTGGAAATGTTTGTTAAGTCTCTACAGAAGTCTGCTGTGCAATGTGCATGTGAAGTTGGGGTTAGCAGGAAAAGTGTACAAAAATTCTGAAAGCTGCAATGTGTACAATTTGCATTCCATGTTTACTGCACACAATATATGACGATGATCCTTATCGCTCAATGCAATTTTGTGATTGGTATCAGCAAATGGTAACTGATGATAAACAATTTGTGGCGAAGGTAGTGTGGAGTTCCCTCCATAGTCTCCAGGTTTAAGACCAATGAACTTTTAATCATGGGGAACTGTGTAAGATAACATCTATTGACGTAAGCCACGTAACCTGGAGTAATTCCGCCAGGAGATTACAGTGTTACGTGTAGCAATCTCTATTGTAAAACTGTCTGACATAGTTGCGGTGACTGTTCGTCATTCTGTTATGTATACAGCCACAAATGATGTACATTTTGAACATTTAAAGTAACCATTTGCTGAACTGAAGGTTGTGCAACTTGCGAGATCAATTATTATATGTAAAATAAACACATAAGTAATACCTTATATTCCTTAATGTGTGTATACATTTTTCTGGTAGACTCTGTATTTTAAATTTGTTAAATGGACATTTTTGGAAATAAACTCAATAACGATTTCAATCATTAGAACCGAAAATTAATAATGAATTAATTTCAAAATTTGAAATTTTCAATCAAAAACCAAAGATTTTGATTCATCAGTTCATCCAAAAATTAATGAAAATGAAACCGCCATTAGAGTTGTTAGAATAAAAAATCAAAGACTTTCAATCATCAATAGATTCAAAAATAAATAATGTAATTAAACAATATCAGATATAAGTTAAAGACGTTTCTAAAGAAGCTAGAGATTACATTGGTTTTAAAAATCGAAATATTGCGAATGTGAATGGTCCAATTGACGCAAAAGATGTAGTTAACAAATATTATTCACAAAATGGGTTAACAACTCTTCTTACAAAACCTGAGTACACCAGTATTTTAACTAAACTAAATAAAGTATATTAATACGAAAAAACTAAATAATTGCTTTACAAAAACGGAAATGAAAGATTTTCAGGAATAGTTTTCTCCAGATTTAAATAAATTAATAAACTTAAATATAAAGTATGTAATAAACAGATTATTGAATTTACTCTTATGACTGGAGGTGAAAAAAAATGTACAATTTCAATGAATATGATTTAATTCTTAACAGAGGCTTAATATTTAACGATTTTGATAGTTGGATAAGTATTGAAGACAAATTTCACAAAATAAAACTGAAATTCTGGGAATCAAAATATGGTGCGACTCAAATATTCAAACTGTAACATTAAAACATTCTGTTAAAACTAAGGGTACTTCCGTCTAATGATGAAATAATTTTATCACTTTTTATTCTTTAAAATGAGCAACGATATACACATTTACTCTTTGGAGTGAAAAAATGTTACTGAAACTCATGATCATCATTGGAAAATTGGACTTTTATATAATCTGTAAAACTAAAAAGAGTAAATTAGTTAAACAGTTTTGTTGTTGAATGTCTAAATAGTCGTGAACAAATTATTAATGAATTACATACACTGAAAAGACAAAATTTTAAATGAAGAAATATAATTTCTTTTGTAATTAATGATTTATGGCAATCTGATTTAGTCAAAATGGTTTCTGGTAATCTGAAATGTATTTCAAAGACAAATTATGCATATGAATATTTATTAACTGTTATACATGTTTTTTCAAACTCTGTTTTGGCAATTCTAGTTCAATATAAAACAGGTAAACATTTAGTTGATTCTTTCAACAACAAAAACAGACTCCAGAAAAATCTAAAATTTTTTGACAGATAATGGTAAATTATTTGATAATAAGAAATTTCAAGATTTAATTTAAAAAGTTAACATTAATCATTATTCCACTTTTAGTTAACTAAAATAAACTATTATTGAATGACTTAATAGAACACTGAAAGAAAAAATGTGGAGGAAATTTGCTCTTCAAGGAAACTATACATGTGTTGACTTAGTTCCTAGATTAATTGAAGAGTACAATTACACAAAACTGTGACAGAAAGATGTAAATATATAAACTGAGAATTTTTACTGAAAACAGTTTAGGTAACAAATATAGTTAGAATATGTAAACTTAAAGGAAACTTTGGAAAAGGATATACAGCAAATTCGTCAACAGAAATTTTCGAAGTTGATGATCTTAATCATTCCAATCCAATTACATATAAATTAAAAAGGAAACGAAATTTTTAGAAACAAGAACTACTAAAAACTAATTTTCCAGATGTTTACTTTGATGAAAAAGTTTCAAATGAGAAAGGTATTAAAGTTTCAGTTAACTGGTTAGGTTCTGATAATTCACGCAATAGTTGGGTAAATAAGGAGAATGTAATTTTATAGGTTTCCCATTAACTCCAAATTGGAGAGGTTTAAATTTTTTTTGTTAATAAAAATCTTCTATATAAGTTAGTGAAACTTTAAACATGCTTCCTATTGAACATTATTTTCATTATAATTATTGTTTCATTAAATAAGATAGAGTTTATTTTGATTTCCAAATAAAGGTGAATAGGAACAATTTATTGTCAAAATTGTTTATAGATTTTAAAGTGAGTTGATGCAATCATATGGTTTTAATGAATTTTGTTTATTAGATGTACATAAAAGTTTTCATGAATGTTATTTTAAATTTGAGTATGAAATAGTACTTGGAAATTTAGTTTTATATTCTAAGAAACGATTGTTTTTTTAATTATATCTTCACACAATTGTTCATGTGATTAATCAAAAATTATTGAAATAAGTTTGGGGGCAAACAATTCTTAAATTTTCTTTCATTATTTACTGAATTTGGTACACAATTAATTCTCAGAATTTTTTCACAAATTAGATGTCTGTATATGATATCTATTTGGTTTCATGAATTTTTAAATATTGTCCGAATTTCATAAAATTCAAATCACATAAACAAAGGTTGGTCTTAAATTTTAATCGCTTAATTGATGAACAGCATGTGGTAATAATATATTTATTTCTTCTATTTCATTCATCTTTTCTAATGGAAATCAAAGCATCTTCTTAAACCCGATAAAGAAAGTTTTCTGCAGAAGTCATTTTGGATTTTGTAACTAAAGAATATAAATCTGCTTCATTAACAATTCCTTGTATCTAAATGAAACTGTAACTTTTGGTTACAATTCAAGTCTTTATAATATTTATATATTTGCATCTAACATTATCACTTAACGTTTTTCTAGAAATTGTATGTTCCATAAATCAGCAATATTTTTTTAAATGAAGCATGGTTTTTTATGGTTCCAATGGCTCTGAGCGCTATGAGACTAAACTGCTGAGGTCATCAGTCCCCTAGAACGTGGAACTACTTAAACCTAACTAACCTAGGTATATGACACACATCCATGCCTGAGGCTGGATTCGAACCTGCAACCATAGCTGTTGCGTGGTTGCAGACTAAAGCGCCTAGAACTGCTCAGCCACTCCGACCGAAATGGTTTTTTAACAATAATTGTTAAAACATTTTTTGATTGTGATAGGTTTATAATTTCTTAATTCAACAAATGACTTCACGTATAAATAAAAAATTTAATATATGTGAAACGAAAATAAAATTATTTGTCAATTGTGCAATCAGGAAAAGAATTTCGTAAAGAAATTGTAATATCAAAACATACTTTGCCTTCGATATCATGTTCTAATAATTGTAAAAGAAAGAAACAAAAAGAACTTCTTCATAAGTGGCTTGTTAAAAAATCTATTTCTGATAAATATTGAAAGTAGCTTCAATGTTCTTCTAAATATATTCATAACTGTTATCACACAAAAGAAGAGAAATAAGCTTTAATATATCAGGAAATGAAGAAAGAGTTTGTCAGAAAGTTGAATGGCTTTGTGAAATTTTTTTGTAAATATTATTAACCAAGCCATCGAAACTTACACTGTTATGAGAGAATATTAAAAACTAAATAATCTATTATTATTTTATATAATCCTCTGTGCAACTGTTTAATTCTCATAAGAAATATTTATCATATTTTCTTTATTTGGATTTAATTTATAATGAACTTAAGACAGTTTCATTAAATTGAAACGTATACAAAAGGTATTTAAAACTTCTAATAAAATTTACTTTTCCATATTGTCTTTTTTATCAGTTAATGATATCATAATCATCGAAAGTAATTTCATTTTCCACAAAAGATTTTTTAACTCTGTTAGATTTTTTTTTAATATGCATACATTTTCGATCTTAAACTGCTGTGTCTAAAATAATTTTGCCACAATTTTCATGTCTCAATTTTTCTAATACTTCATTATTCACCTTCACAAGTTCACAAATAATATCTTTTGGATAATCACTTGTATCATATTCGTTTATGAGTTATTTCATAGCTAAAGAAAAGTCTTCAGTTCTTTAATCATAAAGAAACGAATCAGTATCTGTATTACATAAATCAATATTTTGTTTATATTTTGGTTTAGAACATTGTAGTGAAAATTATACATTTTCAATTTTGAAATATCCAGAATTCTCATCAGAACATAAGTTGATTTCTTCAGCACTATTTTTATTTTCTACATATGAACTGCTACTAAACTTTCTGAAAATATAGCAGTAAATTTATAATTTGATTTTGACATATAATTCGTATATTTTCTTGAATCTGTTATGATTTTCATATTTTACCTATTTCTAATACTTTCATTGTTTTTCCTAATGCTGAAATTTTGATTACCTTGTAGAACTCCTTTTCTTTTGAAAATTCGCTACCTGCCTTTTTTTCACATATCTATATTAAAATCAATATATTTCCTCAGCTAATCTGACTGTTGAAATAATAATATTCTATGAATTATATTTAATTTCAATCCAGATTCTAAACTTTATTTAAAATTTCGATAATGTAAAATATATTTTTCTTTATTATTTATGGCTGCTAGTAAGTTATTTCCTCCCTCAGCAGCTAAAGATAAATCTTCGTATAAATTATTTCATTATTTTGGATATTCTAAATCACCTTCTAAAACATAACCATAATTTAATCATCTGATGTTTTAAGTACTATTTCAGAATTAAAATTTTCTGGTTGAACCCATCAGAAACTTTAAATGCTAAAAATGAGAAATTGTCAACCATGTAAGTTATTGTCATCTAAATATGCAATATAATTTGATTGTTGGATTTGTTCAAAATTTTTCATAGATTTGTTATTTAATTTAGCATATTTTTAATACTTTGAGATATTTCACTTTGAATTTCTTTTTCAAGAAATAAAAGTATATCATTATCAATCATGTAATAAATCTAACTAAATTTTTTCATATTTAACATTGAATTCGAAAATAATCCTGGAACTGTAAAATACCATGATGGAAAGGGTTTAAGAGATTTTGTACATGTAACCCTAAAATTTTCGAAAATATCTGCTAAAATTAAAACACTAGATATGTTATATAATTTTGTAAATTGTTCTAAATTTGTAATATTGAATTTTTTCCAAACTATTTATGCTCTTTTATAATGTTTTATCTCCATTCAGTCTTGAATAAAAACATTGTTTTTCGGTTAATTTAGTTACTTGTATTCAGAATCTATTTATTGGTAAGAGGAAACTCGTTTTTTGAATATAATAACAGGATTCTTTAAACACCATGAGATTAGTTAACATGAAAACTGAATGAAATTGGCGAATGTTTTTTATATTTCTAGATATAAGACTTTTCAGGATTTGCTTCACAACTCCGAATATCTTTTAATAAATATTCGAAATCTGCATATATTAAAAAAGTACCTGTAATAATGAATCATTATAATTTTTAAATTCGATTTTTTGACCTTTCCCAGGCAATTATTTTTTAATTCTATATGTTCTTTACAATATTTGTCATGAATGTCTAAATTATCTTGTGAATGAAAATTCCTTAAACACTGATCACAATGATAAATTTAATTTTCATTTTTAATTGCTTATGAACTAATTAATATAAAGATATTGTTTATCCAACATTAATGTGAATTATTTTCTTCCCAAATTAAAATAGGATTAACATGTTTTTATTTTTTATTTTTTGTGTGATAATGTGACTAAACAATACTTTTTTCCGTTTTCATTGTTTTCACATGCATAAAGGTTAACCGAAATATTTAATCTATTTTCCAGTTTTGGAATGCCTGTTAACTGAACTTTAAAATTAATCTTCTCTTGTCCAAAACTTTCTTCCAAATCTAATCCAATTTATTTATGTTTAGGAACTCCTTCTGCAGTACAATCTACAGGATACATTGCTGATTTTATTGAGTAAAGTGAACCTTAGTAATCTTCATTTTTTACATTAATTACAGCTTTTTCATTTTTAATTACGTTTGTTAAATCAGTATTAGAAGAACGTAAAATCGGGTTGTATTTATTGGAATATAATTCTAAACTATCAATATGATATGAAGTGCAACCAGATTTTTTTTGCATATCTTCCTTTTCAGTTAATAATTTATTCTTCGATGTTTGGTAATAATCTTATAGATCAGTTATTCTTTGTAGAACTTGATTGATTGTTTTAAAATAAAATTTTTGTATTTTTTCTTGATTTTTAACATTACAATAAAATATCATGTTTATTTTAATTGCTCTTTATTCTATTGATAAATAAATTCTTGTGGTACAACAATATTACCGTTATTATTAATTCCAACAGTAATTATTTTTGATTTGAAAGATACTTTTCTATAAATTCATTACTTGACTTGAAAATATTATCATCTAAAAACTTGAAACCTGGTAAGTTTCTCTGATAATTTTTGGGGATTTTCTTGACATTTATCTACAAGTAATTTTTGAAAATAATTCTCATTATCATCAGTAATATTTTTCTCATTCTCATTATTAATATTTTTCTTAATATTGTTGTTACTATTTTCTCACATATATTAATAAGATTGATTAATTGTTGTTTATTAAGATTAGAAATTTTTTTAATTCTTCGTTTAACCAATTTGACTAACGATTTGTTACTCAGATTGTTAGGGTTAGTAATTTTACATTCAGATATTTTGAAAAAATCAGTTAATTGTGTTTTTTCTTAAGTTAGAATTTCTTTATTCTTTTTGTTTTACAAATTAAATGAACTTCTTCTAAACACTTTCTATTGAACTCATTATCATGATAATTGTAATTGTCATTGTCAACAGGGTTTACAGTAGGATTGATTAATTTTTCTTTGTTAATTCTGTTTTAATTTTCAATTTTTTTGTATTAGCAATTGATCGAATTTGCGTGAAAATTTTATAATCTAGTTCTATCTTTTGTATTTCTTTATTCATTTCTTTTTTTTTTAAATAATCAATGAAATCCATCAGATCATGTTTAGTTACATTTGAAGTATTAGTTTCTTTAGAATAGTTTTGTAAATCTCAAAAACTCAATTCATACTTTTCTTTATTATAATTCTCTAAGTGTTTAAACAGTTCAACTTTTTCTTAGTTTTTATTCTCAATTCTTTCTTAGTAAAATAATCAATGAATTCCATCAGTTTTTCTGAAGGTACATTCGAATAACGATTTTCTTTACCATACTTTTCTAAATGTTTATAACTGAATCTGTACTTTCCTTTACTTTAATTTTCAAAGTTTTTAAATAACCAAACTTTTTGGCCCTTTTTGTTTTGTATTTACACAGAATGAAATTTGACTTCTTTTATTAAAAGGTTTTAACTGAAAATGTACCTCTGAGATTTTAGGTTTCGTGGTTCTTATTTATAAAGAATAAAGTTGATTAGATTTGATAATTTTTAAATCAGAAAATAAGATTTTCTTGTTTCAGTTTAGGCAAATGATTTGTAATGGTTCTTAGTTATAAAGAATAATATTTATTAGATTTGAAAACATTGAAATGAAGAAAATGAGAATTTGGTTTTTTCATCATAGTCGAATGAGATTTTTTGGCTGGGAAATATTTCAAAATTAGATTCTTGGTTTGAAACCTGGAATTTTACTCGGAATTGCTCTTTATGCCATAATCGGCTATAATATACTACTTATGGAGTGCATAGCGCTAGTATTGGATCAATTTGATGACTAGTAAGCTTGGATGCTGATGATGAGTGGTGGAGGTAGACAACTGTATTGCCACAGAAAGTGGAAGAAAAAGTTTGTATTGGTAACATTGCATAGTATGTTCTTATCGCAAAGCTCGCTATCTTAGCTCACCATTTTGTTCTCTAGCATCAGTGATGACTTCATGGTCGGTGTCTTGCATCCCCATTTCAGTTGTAATCTTATTAACATGCGGACTGCACCATTTCCCTCAGGACTGCTATCTCGGATTTTTCACTATATGGACTGCATTCTGAACAGTGATCTTCTTCACAGTTGTGGAGGGCATTTTGTTACAACTTTTAGTAAAACCACATATTAACATGTGGAATGAAGTATTATCTAGTTTATACTGTGAAGTGCACAAATTGTTCACTTTCCCACCGTATTCCCACTTCATATGGTATACTCAATGTCCAAACTTCAACCGAAATATTTCATAGTAGCCTTCATATAACCAACTCCTCATAACCTTGGGTAGGTCTAAGTTCGACGTTTGTTAGAACTATTTCACTATAGTTGAACATATTTCAATATCTTACAACTTAGCAGGTTTCTAGAATTTCTCAAAGTCCACACACACAGCCGTTTCACACTATATCTCCTAACACCCACTATCGTGAGCAGCAGAAAGACGTGCTGACAAGCGCCTTTGTTGAATGAATCATGCAGGCATTCATCAAAAAATTATTTAGAAATCGTATGGGGGCATGCATGCTTGCTAATAAAAATCTCACTATCTCCTGCTCAATCAAGAGCGTGTTTCACATATCATCAAGTCATCACATCCACCACTGGAAATGTTAGATGTCTTACATATAACCTAAAACACTTAAAATTTGCTTGAAAAATTACTTAAAAATGCAGTGCTAGTGTGCTTATAAGAAGAACCAATGAGTTTAAAGTTTCATACACATCAATACCAAAATTTCCATTACATAAATGCATACCTACAGCTAAAATCAGTGTCACTTAAAAAATAATACTGGTTCTGTTAAAAGAAACTGTGGTCGCAGTGATACAGCTGGCTTTGAATCCATGGTTGTGAAGCTGCTACTACTACTGCTTGGTTCGAGACCACAGCAGTTTACAGCATGAATATATCATGGTCACCTTCCTGAATTTGCCATGGGAACTACCACTTGAATATATACTGAAACTACTGCAACCACTAGTACTCTACCAAGTGAGCCACATCCATCTACACCATTTGTATGGACTATTATAACACACCTTGCCTATAAGTACTCTTATAATTTGTCAGAAATGATTCAGAAATCAGATGGAAACGTTGGATTCATACGTTGTTTATGTGTATTGAAATATAATACATTCACAGTCTAAATGAAAACGACTACTCTGCCGTATCTAGGACTACGTTCAACGTTTGCAAGTACAAGATTTGCACGCTGCTTCTGCGAAACTACAAACTGCAACTTTAGAAAAGTGACTATGTGGACTGCGATTACCTTAAGGTAGATACACATTGCCAGAAGTCCTTTTCCAAAGTAACGATCCGTATTTATGACGCAAACCTAAATAATCAAGTTGCATCCCCTCTAGACGCTAGAGTACACCAAACAAAGATGCTTGTGCGATGACCTGAAGTATACAACTTCTCTATCATATAGTCGACATAAGTCTAGTCGCTCAGTTTTATAGTTGTAGTGATTCTAAGTCAGTGACAACAATTTCTGTCTAGCTGTTTGCTTGACAATTTTGTATGTGTGTGTCTGTGTGTGTGTGTGTGTGTGTGTGTGTGTGTGTGTGTGTGTGAGAGAGAGAGAGAGAGAGAGAGAGAGAGAGAGAGAGAGAGAGATTCTGGTGACCTACAGTAGTGTTCTGTTCTTCTTCACAGCATCAGTGCGGTATATTGTTTAAGATCGGATATCAAACGCTCTTACTTTGCATTTGTCTTATCTAAGGAGCTCACTCTCATCATGCACATTGATAATAATTGTTTTTTTATAAGTATATATGATAACGAACTGCGGGAAACGTATCTAGTTGAGATAAAGTTACATCCTTGACACTTACAGTGATCTGGAAGATACAGCAACAAATAATCTAATGCTATTTGCAGCTCTTGTGGGTGTGTATGAGTCCTTTGTGCTTCTTTTGATAAGCTACAAAACTATAATCTTATATGATGTTTGCCAGAAATTATTTAGAAATCCCTAAGAAACGTTTGAGGTCTATGTCTGTCGCTCATGTATACTGAGAAGTGGGACATACTCAGTCCTGCATAACAGGCTGTGTTTTGTGACTTGCAGGGAATGTCCTACTATGAGAAGCTGTATGTAATTCCTATGTAGGAGAAATAGTAGGAGTTCTGTGTGTGCTGCAGGTCAATGCAGTATGCTCTATTGATTTCTTAGGACAGTTGGATGGTGTTAAATCATCACCAGCACGTTTGCATTGTGTGTTCTGCATTTTCCCCTTCTGTGCATACGTCAAATTCAGTAACAAACGCTTTCAATTGAATGTATTTCACTCAAGAAGGGTTAAAAATATACTACCGGTTCAAAAATTGCACATTTCAGTCTCTTTCTACTTATGCAATGGGTTTTCCAACCCATGTAACACTATATCGTCACAAACTGAGTGCATGACGAATTGGGTGCGAGAAAAGATGACTCAACACGCTAGTAAGAAGGCGTTTTCAACTGGCGGATTTACTGTGCTAATTCTTACGTTAAAATACAGATCGCAGGAGTGATGGATGACATTAAATAATTACCAAGTTCAATTGTGAGTTCTAACACATTTTCAGCGCCACTATTAAAAACTGTCGATACATTCTCTAACATTTTGTGTATACTGTGTGAACTATCACTGACTTGCACACGCAACTGAAGATCTATATCATTAACGCCAGTAGTATGCCCAGTTTTGAAACACATCTTATGTCCTTCCTGGAGACAAACTAACAAAATGTACTCCATAAACATTGACTATGTGGAACTTAGCTCGCTTTCTTGTCCATGAGACCCAGAAGGACATAAATTTACTGCACCTGACTTGTGATCAGTGTTCAATAGAAAATTTCACCACGTAAGAAAAATGCAGAAGATAATGTGGGTTTTATGACTGAACTGAAGAGCGCGTATCAATCAGCATGTTGTTTTTAATGTCAGGGAAAACACTATACACGATCATGATTCTGAATGGTGTAAAATTTCGTCTACACCAATAGCAAATTTCCATCAAACCAGAGTATACATATAGCGAAAATCAGTGTATCTAAGGAACACGTAAAATTATCGTGTTATTCCAAGCTAAATACTTTCGTGCTGCTTCTGCTAAGCTACAAGCCTTTTACTCTGCAAGCCTTTACACAACAGGTATGGAGTGTATCTTACATTACCACTCGCCATTTATTTTCTGTTCAACTCAAAAACTGAGCGATGGGAGAGAGACTATTTCCTTCCATAAGTGAAGTGTCGTGTGTTGTGAGGAAACAACTGATATCCAAAAAGTGCTTATATACGAGGGCGGTTCAGAAAGTAACCTCCAATTGGTCACAGTGCGGGTTGTGGGGGGAGTAGCGACGCCATCTGTGCGTTCACGCACTCAACAGGTCAGTCGGCATCAAGCCGTGGTCGAGTGAACGTCGTACCTGCGCTAGTTTAGTTTTTGTGGCAGTTTGAAATGTGTGCTGCAATAGAAAACCCCGCCATATGTGAAGTGCGTGCTGTCATAAGGTTTTTTACAGCCAAAGGATATTCTGCAGCAGCTATTCATCGTGAGCTTTGTGCCGTGTACAGACCAAGAGTTATGAGTGAAGGAGTTGTCCGTCAATGGGTACGTTTATTTAAAAGTGGACGAGAAAACGTTCATGATGAAGAGAGGAGTGGTAGACCATCATTGGTGACTGACGAACTCGTTCAGACAGTTGATGCAAAATTTCGTGAAAATCGACGTTTCTCAATGTCGGAGTTGTCTACTGGTTTTCCACAGATTTCTAAGACTCTCTTGTACGAGATAGTGACAGCAAGATTGGGTTACCGTAAGTTCTGTGCACGATGGGTGCCCAAAATTCTTACCGACCACCACAAAACTCAAAGAATGGCCTCTGCATTAGACTTTCTGTCACGTTATGAGGACGAAGGAGAACCATTGTTAAACAGAATCGTGACCGGTGACGAAACCTGGATTAAGTACGTGAACCCTGAGACAAAAGAACAATCAAAGATGTGGGCACATTCAAATTCGCCTACCAAACCAAGAAAAGCCTCGCAAGATTTTTCTACATCTACATCTACATCTACATCTATACTCCGCGAGCCACCTTACGGTGTGTGGCGGAGGGTACTTATTGTACCACTATCTGATCCCCCCTTCCCTGTTCCATTCACGAATTGTGCGTGGGAAGAACGACTGCTTGTAAGTCTCCGTATTTGCTCTAATTTCTCGGATCTTTTCGTTGTGATCATTACGAGAGATATATGTGGGCGGTAGTAATATGTTGCCCATCTCTTCCCGGAATGTGCTCTCTCGTAATTTCGATAATAAACCTCTCCGTATTGCGTAACGCCTTTCTTGAAGTGTCCGCCACTGGAGCTTGTTCAGCATCTCCGTAACGCTCTCGCGCTGACTAAATGTCCCCATGACGAATCGCGCTGCTTTTCGCTGGATCATGTCTATCTCTTCTATTAATCCAACCTGGTAAGGGTCCCATACTGATGAGCAATACTCAAGAATCGGACGAACAAGCGTTTTGTAAGCTACTTCTTTCGTCGATGAGTCACATTTTCTTAGAATTCTTCCTATGAATCTCAACCTGGCGCCTGCTTTTCCCACTATTTGTTTTATGTGATCATTCCACTTCAGATCGCTCCGGATAGTAACTCCTAAGTATTTTACGGTCGTTACCGCTTCCAATGATTTACCACCTATGGCATAATCGTACTGGAATGGATTTCTGCCCCTATGTATGCGCATTATATTACATTTATCTACGTTTAGGGAAAGCTGCCAGCTGTCGCACCATGCATTAATCCTCTGCAGGTCCTCCTGGAGTACGTACGAGTCTTCTGATGTTGCTACTTTCTTGTAGACAACCGTGTCATCTGCAAATAGCCGCACGGAGCTACCGATGTTGTCAACTAAGTCATTTATGTATATTGTAAACAATAAAGGTCCTATCACGCTTCCCTGCGGTACTCCCGAAATTACCTCTACATCTGCAGATTTTGAACCGTTAAGAATGACATGTTGTGTTCTTTCTTCTAGGAAATCCTGAATCCAATCACAAACCTGGTCCGATATTCCGTAAGCTCGTATTTTTTTCACTAAACGTAAGTGCGGAACCGTATCAAATGCCTTCCTGAAGTCCAGGAATACGGCATCAATCTGCTCGCCAGTGTCTACGGCACTGTGAATTTCTTGGGCAAATAGGGCGAGCTGAGTTTCACATGATCTCTGTTTGCGGAATCCATGTTGGTTATGATGAAGGAGATTTGTATTATCTAAGAACGTCATAATACGAGAACACAAAACATGTTCCATTATTCTACAACAGATTGACGTAAGCGAAATAGGCCTATAATTATTCGCATCTGATTTATGACCCTTCTTGAAAATGGGAACGACCTGCGCTTTCTTCCAGTCGCTAGGTACTTTACGTTCTTCCAGCGATCTACGATAAATTGCTGATAGAAAGGGGGCAAGTTCTTTAGCATAATCACTGTAGAATCTTAAGGGTATCTCGTCTGGTCCGGATGCTTTTCCGCTACTAAGTGATAGCAGTTGTTTTTCAATTCCGATATCGTTTATTTCAATATTTTCCATTTTGGCGTCCGTGCGACGGCTGAAGTCAGGGACCGTGTTACGATTTTCCGCAGTGAAACAGTTTCGGAACAGTGAATTCAGTATTTCTGCCTTTCCTCGGTCGTCCTCTGTTTCGGTGCCATCGTGGTCAACGAGTGACTGAATAGGGGATTTAGATCCGCTTACCGATTTTACATATGACCAAAACTTTTTAGGGTTCTTGTTTAGATTGTTTGCCAATGTTTTATGTTCGAATTCGTTGAATGCTTCTCTCATTGCTCTCTTTACGCTCTTTTTCGCTTCGTTCAGCTTTTCCTTATCAGCTATGATTCGACTACTCTTAAACCTATGATGAAGCTTTCTTTGTTTCCGTAGTACCTTTCGTACATGATTGTTATACCACGGTGGATCTTTCCCCTCGCTTTGGACCTTAGTCGGTACGAACTTATCTAAGGCGTACTGGACGATGTTTCTGAATTTTTTCCATTTTTGTTCCACATCCTCTTCCTCAGAAATGAACGTTTGATGGTGGTCACTCAGATATTCTGCGATTTGTGCCCTATCACTCTTGTTAAGCGAATATATTTACCTTCCTTTCTTGGCATTTCTTATTACACTTGTAGTCATTGATGCAACCACTGACTTATGATCACTGATACCCTCTTCTACATTCACGGAGTCGAAAAGTTCCGGTCTATTTGTTGCTATGAGGTCTAAAACGTTAGCTTCACGAGTTGGTTCTCTAACTATCTGCTCGAAGTTATTCTCGGACAAGGCAGTCAGGATAATGTCACAAGAGTCTCTGTCCCTGGCTCCAGTTCTGATTGTGTGACTATCCCATTCTATAACTGGTAGATTGAAGTCTCCCCCTATTACAATAGTATGATCACGAAACTTCTTCACGACGTTCTGCAGGTTCTCTCTGAGGCGCTCAACTACTACGGTTGCTGATGCAGGTGGTCTATAGAAGCATCCGACTATCATATCTGACCCACCTTTGATACTTAACCCAGATTATTTCACATTCGCATTCACTAATAACTTCACTGGATATTATTGAATTCTTTACTGCTATAAATACTCCTCCACCATTGGCGTTTATCCTATCCTTGCGGTATATATTCCATTCTGTGTCTAGGATTTCGTTACTGTTCACTTCCGGTTATAACCAACTTTCCGTTCCTAATACTATATGCGCACTATTTCCTTCAATAAGAGATACTAATTCGGGAACCTTGCCCTGGATACTCCTGCAGTTTACCAATATTACGTTAACTTTTCCTGTTTTTGGTCTCTGAGGACGGACGTTCTTTATCAACGATGATAATGTCCTCTCTGGTAAGCCATCAGGTATTTTATCGTTTCGCCCAAGGGGGGGTCCCTCTAACCTAAAAAACCCCTTGTCACGCCACACGTACTCTGCTACCCTAGTAGCTGCTTCCGGTGTGTAGTGCACGCCTGACCTGTCTAGGGGGGCCCTACAGTTCTCCACTCAATAACGGAGGTCGATGAATTTGCAACCATTATAGTCGCAGAGTCGTCTGAGCCTCTGGTTTAGACCCTCCACACGGCTCCAAACCAGAGGACCGCGATCGACTCTGGGCACTATGCTGCAGATATTAAGCTCAGCTTGCACTTCGCGTGCGATGCTGGTTGTCTTCACCAAATCAGCCAGCCGCCGGAAGGAACCAAGGATGGCCTCAGAACCCAAGCGGCAGGCGTCATTCGTTCCGACATGTGCTACTATCTGCAGCCGGTCACACCCAGTGCGTTCAATAGCTGCCGGAAGGGCCTCCTCCACATTACGGACGAGACCCCCCGGCAAGCACACCGAGTGCACACTGGCATTCTTCCCCGACCTACCCGCTATTTTCCTGAGGGGCTCCATAACCCGCCTAACGTTGGAGCTCCCTATAACTAATAGGCCCGCCCTCTGTGACTGTCGGGACCTTGCCGGAGAATAGGCCACTGGCCCAACAGGCGAGGCATCCTGTGTTGGCTCGGAAACGATGTCATCACCACTAGGAAGCACCCCGTACCTGTTGGAAAGGGGTAAGGCAGCTGCCACGCGGCCAGATCCCACCTTCGCCTTTCGGCCAGGCACGCGCGAGCCCACCACTGTCCGCCATTCACCCTGGAGTGATGGCTGACCGGTAAGATGCTCACTGCCGGAAGACGCAGCGACATCAGGGGTTCCATGTGATTCCAAGGCCACCGAAGTAGGCATAGGTCTCACCACAGTTGCCCCAACGCCACTACGAGCCGACGCCTGCGCCTCGAGCTCGATGAGCCTAACAGACAAAGCCTCCACCTGCCCCCGAAGAGTGGCCAATTCTCCTTGCGTCCGCTCACAACAACCACAGTCCCTACACATGACTATGTTTACCCTACTCTATACGGTGACAAATTCCCAAGATAATCTTCTGATGAGCTACTCTGATAATCAAGAAACACTCACTGAAATACGAGACGCGAAAACTACGCTAGGTTTTCCCAGAAAAACTATTTAAAAGCTAAGCGCAGCAAATAAGTACAAAAACGCTTTATACAAACAGTACTCGCTGCTGCTGGTGCTCTCGCTCTGGCTGTCACAAGACAACTGTTGATTCAAGTGACTAGTGGCTAACGGCCGCGAAACAAACAAAAGACGGTTTTAGGGCGCTTTCTGTTCTAAACGATCAAGAAAACACTAAGAAATCTAACACGAAAACTACGTAAAGTTTTATCAAGAACTGTTAGTTACTATGCAGAGCAGATAAACACAAATAGAATCCCTTCCTTAGTGGAAGGTCGTAAACAAAATGCAAAATAAACGCTTTATACAAACAGTACTCGCTGCTGCTGGTGCTCTCGCTCTGGCTGTCACAAGACAACTGCCAGAAAACTGATGGCAACGGTGTTTTGGGATGCCAAAGGGGTGTTGTTGGTTGAATTCATGGAACGTGATACGACCATTAATCAAGACGTGTACTGTGAAACAATAAAAAAGTTACGACGGGCTATACAGAACAAACGCCATGGTATGCTGACTTCCGTTATCGTTTTTTTGCACGATAACGCCCGTCCTCACTCTGCTCGCAGAACAACGGCCCTTCTTGAGTCCTTCAAGTGGGACGTTATCAACCATCCACCTTACAGCCCAGACCTGGCGCCAAGTGATTATCACCTCTTCATGCATTTGAAGAAATTCGGGTCACAGCGGTTTGATGACGACGAAGAGCTCAAAGATGCGGTCACAGGCTGGCTCCAGGCACAAGTGGGTGATTTTTATGCAGAAGGAATTTCAAAGCTTGTGAAGAGATACGATAAGTGCCTCAATCGCTATGGAGACTATGTAGAAAAATAGTGCAAAGATGTAGTTGTAAGATGTATATATTAAAATATTTTTATTTAACTTGGTGTATTTTTTTAAATCAACTGGAGGTTACTTTCTGAACGGCCCTTGTATATAGTGGAAGGTCAGATTGTGAGGGAAGGTTTATTGGACATTGGAAATTAAAATTTTTTATACTCTTCCAGTTCTTTGGGTTTCCAACGTGGTCAATTTGTAGGGTTACGAACGGGCTCAGGCTGGTGCAGCACCGTTTGTCTCCAGATACTGCACATGCGACCACGCTTAGTGCATGTGAACAATGTTCTCACACACTGGCTACTGTTGAGAAGGGACACTCTTGCAAAGCGTTGCTGGTGGAGGTATACAGCCAAAGGACCTTCTGACAGCCAATAAGAGGGCAGAGAACAGTCATTTGGGGAACTCAGAGTGGACTTGCGAGAGCGCACCGACGTTGTGTGGTCACTGTTTCTTTTGCCAGCTCTAGTACTGATCAGATGTGTTCTTTTGCTCTTCTTTTGGGGGATCATACCTGTGAGTCTGACAGTGGTGGGCTCCTGCATGCTGCAGGTCTTTACCTGTATACTTATGCAGCAATAAACATCAGCCAACAGATCAGAACATCTATGGTTTTACACCTTCAACAATTTCCTGACACCCCTGGATGTCCACATCCTATCTAAGCCCTGTCGTCGGTACATCCACGACAACTGGTGTCCGCAGTGGGACGCAGACGCAACGTTAAGTTTCATTCACAGATAGTTACCGCATAACAGTCCCATCAGAGCGAGCAGGCTGAACACAAATAGCCCGTAGCACTGCTAAGCTCGACTGGATTATCCAGTAGAACGAACTTCTCTTGGCGTTTAGATGCCCCAAAACACGCCACGCCACGTGAAAACGAGTATGGGGCACAGCATAGCTGTGTTCGGCCAGAGAAGGTCGTTTTGGCATGTGGGCGAGTACTACAGGCAGCTCCATTGGCACACTGCTGCCACGTCACTGCAGGCACAAGCCCTGTCCCAGCTTCCCACTATGGAGTCGTACTTCCGCTGAACGGGCGCCCATCGCCATTATTTATTTATTAATATTACAGAGTTACCCTCCACTTACGTAATTATAGTGTGTCTTTTACTACTAAACATTAGTAAGTAAAGAGCTACAGAGACAGACTCTTCATCTTTTTCTACAGCTTTTCTCAGTGCTCTTATTTTTCTTGTCTTTCACAAAAATATATTGTTAATTTAAAAAATGTGATAGGTAAAGTACATTGAGTGAAAGGAAAAATTTTTACTATTTTGTTAAGAAGAAATAATAGAGGAAAGAAACGAGTTAGATAGTAAACGAGGTCCCTTTACCCGGTTATTTTGAGTGGGAAGACTTTGGTAAAGACTCTGAGCCTGTCTCACCTGAATTAGCATATTGTATTTTACTGTGGTTACTGCTGTAAGTATACCTATCTCTAGATTAACTTCACATGGTTTTTGTATGAGGTTTAACAGTGCTATGTGTTATTAAAATTAGTTTCTCCAATAGCCTGTGCCATAAGCAAGAGAGGGGCCTTGGAAAGTTGACCTTGAGCCTCATCTCCCTGAAAAGCACGTCTTATCTATGCAGTGCGTTCATGTTTGTGTAGTTTGGTCTTATGATACTATATATGTATGTTTCTGTACAATATTATAAAATACATATGTTTTACAGTTTGCAACTTATACACTTTGAATATTACACAAATTACATGTCTGAAAATAATGATCCTAAAAAAACTAAAGACTTACTTGTTTTACTTTGTACAAATAAGAAAATTCGTTGTCTTATTTCTTATTACTAACTCGTTTCTAAATTCAATGTTTATTACTTTCAATACTGTTGCAGTTGTGTGATCTGCTACTATGCTGTATATGTATCTGTATCTGCTGATACTGGTATGTTCATATCATCATCTGTTTCCACATCAGTGTTTGAATCTCTGTTGTCCCATGAATCATGTTGCAGTGTAGGGTTTGTGTCTGGTTGTGATCTCATATATGGTAGTTGTTACTTATAAGTCTTAAGCAGCACTCTTGATATTTCATCAGTGATCTGCTTAAGCATTCTCCATTTATCTAGATATCTTAAAGCTTGCCTTATGTCTTCAATTTCTGTCATAAGTCTTATGTGAGTGAGTGTGTCGCATTTTAGTGTTATGTGTTCAGGGGATTCATGTTCCCCACATTCACATGAACCACATGTAAACATATACAAAGTGGAGCAAGTGGGTTCGGTAAGGGCCATGGTCTGTCAGGAAGTTTACCATACCTCTACTTGGGTCAACGTCTCTGAGCCTCTAACGTTCCCAGATGTTAGGGAAGAAGGAGAAGACCCGACGACCCTTGTCAGCCCTTTCACATTCTTTTTGCCAAGTCTTAAAAGTCCGAAGATTTAATTAGCCCTGGGCCCCTCCCACCGGAGGTTCGAGTCCTTCCTCGGGCATGGGTGTGTATGTTGTTCTTTGCATAAGTTAGTTTAGTTAGTGTGTAGGTCTAGGGACCGATAACCTCAGCAACTTTATCCCTTAGATGATTTTGAACATTTGAACATTTAATTAGAGTTTATATATAATACGCTCCTCTTATGTCTTGTGTACCTTGTCCAGTCTTCCCTGTTTGAGCCAGTATACTGCTGCTCTATGTCTAACGGTTATGTCAGCGGGATATGTTGCAAGTACAATGCATAGAGCCTTAACAGATATGATGCCAAATTCTCCTTACATTTTGAGCAATACACCTCTTTGTCCATGCCTCACAGCGGTTTTGCGGGCCATAGTGACAGTCAATGTGCCCAGGTTTTCAATATAGTTATAGTGTCTGAAATGGTAGTCTGCAATGAGTTGAATTTAGCGTGGTAAATTTGTGCATTAGTCTTGTCACTTTTTAATTATAAGTTTATGTGCTTGTTGAATGTCAATCGTCCATCGGGGTATATGCCTAGGTATCTAGTTGTTCTTTCTCTGTATGCTAATGTTGTTCAATCTAATGGTGGGGTTTGATCAATAAATCTATTATCTGGTTTGCCACAGTCGTGGGCTCGTTATGGCTGCACCAATTTCTTATTTTTACAAGGAGTTGTGGAGCCTTGTTTTCGAGTTGCGCTCTTACAACTAGCAAGTCATAAAGCATAGTTTACTATACTCTTAACCCTATCATGTTCGTCCAGGTTGTTTTGGAGTGGCTCTATGGCAATATACCAGAAAATTGGCCCACATATTGGGCCTTGTTGGCATCCTTTAGTTATTTTCTTGATGACCTTTTTTTTCCTGCTTGCCACTTAGGCATCCTATCTTTGCAGTAGTCGAGTAACCGATTGTATATAACTGTCAGTATCTGCATCTCTCGTAGCCGTTTGCAACGCAACAGGGATTGTTAAAGGCAGTGGCTATGTGTATTGCTATTGCTACTGCGTATTTTTCTTGTGTGTCCAATACTATTTCCAGCATGTGATTAACTGTGTCCACTATGGAGCTTTTGGGTCTAATGCCATAATGATGTAGATTAAGGTCGAAGAGCCTCCTGTGTGGCTGTAGCTGATCGCAGAGAAGCCTCCTCTGTACCTTAGCCAAAGCGTTCCAGAGACATATGGTCTTCAAGTCTTTGGGTCCTTTGCATCTGCATCCTTTGACTTTTTGATGGTTACTACATTCGCTGTTTCCCATTTAATGGGGACCCACGTTGCAGTTGTTGCACATTCTGAAGCAAGTTCGTCAGAATGTGTACTTTGTAGTCTATGATACCATTGACTGTATGGAGTGAAAATTTCTCAACCACATCTCTTAATTTTTGCCAGTCAACTTTGTTTAGAAGAAGTCATTGTTTTTGTTTATGTGAAGGTTGTATGTTCGTGTTTGCATAGTGACTGTGTAGCTGAGTATGGCATTATGGTCACTGAGTGTGGTGTTTTCTAGTACTTTCCATTTCTTTAAGTATATTATGAGATGTCAGTCTTGCTGGTTCCTCCTGCATTGTTGCAGAATGTAAGTGTTTGTCCTGCAGCCTTGGCATTTTGGGTCCCAGTAATTGTTATGAGATGTTTGGGAAGGGCTGGAAGTTTCTTGCCATGAATATACACGTCTCTTGGAGACAGATGGTATCTGCCTGTACTTCGTTCAGAAGTCTACCTAGTTCTAATCGAACCAAAGCGTACCTATTGGAGTTTAGTTGTAAGATCACCACAGCAGAAGATATCTAGTGAAGGCATAACACTTACACATTGTCTCTTTACGATCGTAATAAACTCGCCCACGCGCCCTCACGAAATCCTTATATACTTTATATAAGTTTGAGCACTCACCTCTTCATGTGAATGCTTGCTGAATGCGTATGCTGAGGTCAAGATGTCAGATGGCGTAAGTACTATTCTGTCTGTCTGCTCCGTTGTTGGAGAACGTAACGCTGAGCAGTCTGAAAAATTTCCTTATTTTCTAGCCTACTAATGCGTAAGCGACTCTCAAGATCTTCATAATCAGTTACGTTGTTCTTGTATTGTTTAGGGTTTCTGTCTGTATCCTGTGATAGATCATGACATTTGCCTTCCTCTCTTGTTAGTGTACACTGAGAACTGTGTGTGGATGAAGCATCTGTAACATTATTATTAGGTAGATTATTTGTATTTTGCCTTAGGCTTCTACTATCTATGTTATTGGAATTTTCTTTGCCTATCTCGGGGTTATTTGCTAAATGAGTGTATTCTTTGCAGCTACCTCCTTGTGTGTTTAGGCTGTATGTTATGCCACCATACATGAAAAAGCTGTAATTAATGTAAAAAATGAAGATTGCTAAGGTTAACTTTACTCAATAAAATCAGCAATGTATCCTGTAGATTGTACTGCAGAAAGAGTTCCTAAACATAAATATATTGGATTAGATTTGGAAGAAAGTTTTGGACAAGAGAAGATTAATTTTAAAGTTCAGTTAACAGGCATTCCAAAACTGGAAAATAGATTAAATATTTCGGTTAAGCTTTATGCATGTGAAAACAATGAAAACGGAAAAAAGTATTGTTTAGTCACATTATCACACAAAAAATAAAAAATAAAAACATGTTAATCCTATTTTAATTTGGGAAGAAAATAATTCACATTAATGTTGGATAGAAAATATCTTTATATTAATTAGTTCATAAGCAATTAAAAATGAAAATTAAATTTATCATTGTGATCAATGTTTAAGGAATTTTCATTCACAAGATAATTTAGACATTCATGACAAATATTGTAAAGAACATATAGAATTAAAAAATAATTGCCTGGGAAAGGTCAAAAAATTGAATTTAAAAATTATAATGATTCATTATTACAGGTACTTTTTTAATATATGCAGATTTCGAATATTTATTAAAAGATATTCGGAGTTGTGAACCAAATCCTGAAAAGTCTTATATCTACAAATATAAAAAACATTCACCAATTTCATTCACTTTTCATGTTAACTAATCTCATGGTGTTTACAAGAATCCTGTTATTATACTGGTACAGATATAGCAAAATAATTCGTTGAAACGTTAAAAGAACAATCTAAAGAAACTGCTACAATACTTTCATTAAACATTCCAATGAAAATGACTAAACAAGATGTAATAAATTTTAAAAAATCAGTAACTTCTTATATTTGTGAAAAAGGAAATTACTTCTGGTGAAAAAACAGTAAAAAACACTGCCATTACTTCTGGTGAAAAAACAGTAAAAAAACACTGCCATTAAACAGAAAAATGTAGTGAGGTTTCACATTAGGATTGTATTCTTAATTAACAAAATTCTAAATTTATTGCTGTTTATATTCGTAACTTAACTAACAATGATGCTCATTTGTTTATTAAAAGAATTAGCAATATATATTATAAATATTAACGTAATTTCAAATAATGAAATATATATATATATATATATATATATATATATATATATATATTATATGTTTTAGTAAATATGCGGAAGGCGGATTAACAGGAACATTATTAGATAAATTTAAATTTATGGCTTTAAGTAATGATAAATTATCTTCTAATCTTGCAAATGAACAATTTAGGGAAACAGCAAATTATTTTGAAGGTGAACAATTAGACTTAATATTCAAAAAACGAGTTTCCTCTTACCAATAAATAGATTCTGAATACAAGTAACTAAATTAACCGAAAAACAATGTTTTTATTCAAGACTGAATGGAGATAAAACATTATAAAAGAGCATAAATAGTTTGGAAAAAATTCAATATTACAAATTTAGAACAATTTACAAAATTATATAACATATCTAGTGTTTTAATTTTAGCAGATATTTTCGAAAATTTTAGGGTTACATGTACAAAATCTCTTAAACCCTTTCCATCATGGTATTTTACAGTTCCAGGATTATTTTCGAATTCAATGTTAAATATGAAAAAATTTAGTTAGATTTATTACATGATTGATAATGATATACTTTTATTTCTTGAAAAAGAAATTCAAAGTGAAATATCTCAAAGTATTAAAAATATGCTAAATTAAATAACAAATCTATGAAAAATTTTGAACAAATCCAACAATCAAATTATATTGCATATTTAGATGACAATAACTTACATGGTTGACAATTTCTCATTTTTAGCATTTAAAGTTTCTGATGGGTTCAACCAGAAAATTTTAATTCTGAAATAGTACTTAAAACATCAGATGATTAAATTATGGTTATGTTTTAGAAGGTGATTTAGAATATCCAAAATAATGAAATAATTTATACGAAGATTTATCTTTAGCTGCTGAGGGAGGAAATAACTTACTAGCAGCCATAAATAATAAAGAAAAATATATTTTACATTATCGAAATTTTAAATAAAGTTTAGAATCTGGATGGAAATTAAATGTAATTCATAGAATATTATTATTTGAACAGTCAGATTAGCTGAGGAAGTATATTGATTTTAATAAGGTAATCAAAATTACAGCATTAGGAAAGACAGTGAAAGTATTAGAAATAGGTAAAATATGAAAATCATAACAGATTCAAGAAAATATACGAATTATATGTCAAAATCAAATTATACTACTGCTATATTTTCAGAAAGTTTAGTAGCAGTTCATATGTAGAAAATAAAAATAGTGCTGAAGAAATCAACTTATGTTCTGATGAGAATTCTGGATATTTCAAAATTGAAAATGTATAATTTTCACTACAATGTTCTAAACCAAAATATAAACAAAATATTGATTTATGTAATACAGATACTGATTCGTTTCTTTATGATTAAAGAACTGAAGACTTTTCTTTAGCTATGAAATAACTCATAAACGAATTTGATACAAGTGATTATCCAAAAGATATTATTTGTGAGCTTGTGAAGGTGAATAATGAAGTATTAGAAAAATTGAGACATGAAAATTGTGGTAAAATTATTTTAGACAAAGCAGTTTAAGATCGAAAATGTATGCATATTAAAAAAAAATCTAACAGAGTTAAAAAATCTTTTGTGGAAAATGAAATTACTTTCGATGATTATGATATCATTAACTGATAAAAAAGACAATATGGAAAAGTAAATTTTATTAGAAGATTTAAATACGATTTGTATACATTTGAATGTAATAAAACTGTCTTAAGTTCATTATAAATTAAATCCAAATAAAGAAAATATGATAAATATTTCTTATGAGAATTAAACAGTTGCACAGAGGATTATATAAAATAATAATAGATTATTTAGTTTTTAATATTCTCTCATAACAGTGTAAGTTTCGATGGCTTGGTTAATAATATTTACAAAAAAATTTCACGAAGCCATTCAACTTTCTGACAAACTCTTTCTTCATTTCCTGATATTTTAAAGCTTATTTCTCTTCTTTTGTGTGATAACAGTTATGAATATATTTAGAAGAACATTGAAGCTACTTTCCATATTTATCAGAAATAGATTTTTTAACAAGCCACTTATGAAGAAGTTCTTTTTGTTTCTTTCTTTTACAATTATTAGAACATGATATCGAAGGCAAAGTATGTTTTGATATTACAATTTCTTTACGAAATTCTTTTCCTGATTGCACAATTGACAAATAATTTTATTTTCGTTTCACATATATTAAATTTTTTATTTATACGTGAAGTCATTTGTTGAATTAAGAAATTATAAACCTATCACAATCAAAAAATGTTTTAACAATTATTGATAAAAAACCATTTCGGTCGGAGTGGCTGAGCAGTTCTAGGCGCTTTAGTCTGCAACCACGCAACAGCTATGGTTGCAGGCTCGAATCCTGCCTCAGGCATGGATGTGTGTCATATACCTAGGTTAGTTAGGTTTAAGTAGTTCCACGTTCTAGGGGACTGATGACCTCAGCAGTTTAGTCTCATAGTGCTCAGAGCCATTGGAACCATAAAAAACCATGCTTCACTTAAAAAAAAAATTGCTGATTTTTGGAACATTCAATTACTAGAAAAACGTTAAGTGATAATGTTAGATGCAAATATATAAATATTATAAAGACTTGAATTGTAACCAAAAGTTACAGTTTCATTTAGATACAAGGAATTGTTAATGAAGCAGATTTATATTCTTTAGTCACAAAATCCAAAATGACTTCTGCAGAAAACTTTCTTTATCGGGTTTAAGAAGATGCTTTGATTTCCATTAGAAAAGATGAATGAAATAGAAGAAATAAATACATTATTACCACATGCTGTTCATCAATTAAGCGATTAAAATTTAAGACCAACCTTTGTTTATGTGATTTGAATTTTGAATTTTATGAAATTCGGACACTATTTAAAAATTCATGAAACCAAATAGATATCATATACAGACATCTAATTTGTGAAAAAATTCTGAGAATTAATTGTGTACCAAATTCAGTAAATAATGAAAGAAAATTTAAGAATTGTTTGCCCCCAAACTCATTTCAATAATTTTTGATTAATCACATGAACAATTGTGTGAAGATATAATTAAAAAAACAATCGTTTCTAAAAATATAAAACTAAATTTCCAAGTACTATTTCATACTCAAATTTAAAATAACATTCATGAAAACTTTTATGTACATCTAATAAACAAAATTCATTAAAACCATATGATTGCATCAACTCACTTTAAAATCTATAAACAATTTTGACAATAAATTGTTCCTATTCACCTTTATTTGGAAATCAAAATAAACTCTATCTTATTTAATGAAACAATAATTATAATGAAAATAATGTTCAATAGGAAGCATGTTTAAAGTTTCACTAACTTATATAGAAGATTTTTATTAACAAAAAAAATTTAAACCTCTCCAATTTGGAGTTAATGGGAAACCTATAAAATTGCATTCTCCTTATTTACCCAACTATTGCGTGAATTATCAGAACCTAACCAGTTAACTGAAACTTTAATACCTTTCTCATTTGAAACTTTTTCATCAAAGTAAACATCTGGAAAATTAGTTTTTAGTAGTTCTTGTTTCTAAAAATTTCGTTTCCTTTTTAATTTATATGTAATTGGATTGGAATGATTAAGATCATCAACTTCGAAAATTTCTGTTGACGAATTTGCTGTATATCCATTTCCAAAGTTTCCTTTAAGTTTACATATTCTAACTATATTTGTTACCTAAACTGTTTTCAGTAAAAATTCTCAGTTTATATATTTACATCTTTCTGTCACAGTTTTGTGTAATTGTACTCTTCAATTAATCTAGGAACTAAGTCAACACATGTATAGTTTCCTTGAAGAGCAAATTTCCTCCACATTTTTTCTTTCAGTGTTCTATTAAGTCATTCAATAATAGTTTATTTTAGTTAACTAAAAGCGGAATAATGATTAATGTTAACTTTTTAAATTAAATCTTGAAATTTCTTATTATCAAATAATTTACCATTATCTGTCAAAAAATTTTAGATTTTTCTGGAGTCTGTTTTTGTTGTTGAAAGAATCAACTAAATGTTTACCTGTTTTATATTGAACTAGAATTGCCAAAACAGAGTTTGAAAAAACATGTATAACAGTTAATAAATATTCATATGCATAATTTGTCTTTGAAATACATTTCAGATTACCAGAAACCATTTTGACTAAATCAGATTGCCATAAATCATTAATTACAAAAGAAATTATATTTCTTCATTTAAAATTTTGTCTTTTCAGTGTATGTAATTCATTAATAATTTGTTCACGACTATTTAGACATTCAACAACAAAACTGTTTAACTAATTTACTCTCTTTAGTTTTACAGATTATATAAAAATCCAATTTTCCAATGATGATCATGAGTTTCAGTAACATTTTTTCACTCCAAAGAGTAAATGTGTATATCGTTGCTCATTTTAAAGAATAAAAAGTGATAAAATTATTTCATCATTAGACGGAAGTACCCTTAGTTTTAACAGAATCTTTTAATGTTACAGTTTGAATATTTGAGTCGCACCATATTTTGATTCCCAGAATTTCAGTTTTATTTCGTGAAATTTGTCTTCAATACTTATCCAACTATCAAAATCGTTAAATATTAAGCCTCTGTTAAGAATTAAATCATATTCATTGAAATTGTACATTTTTGTTCACCTCCAGTCATAAGAGTAAATTCAATAATCTGTTTATTACATACTTTATATTTAAGTTTATTAATTTCTTTAAATCTGGAGAAAACTATTCCTGAAAATCTTTCATTTCCGTTTTTGTAAAGCAATTATTTAGTTTTTTCGTATTAATATACTTTATTTAGTTTAGTTAAAATACTGGTGTACTCAGGTTTTGTAAGAAGAGTTGTTAACCCATTTTGTGAATAATATTTGTTAACTACATCTTTTGCGTCAATTGGACCATTCACATTCGCAATATTTCGATTTTTAAAACCAATGTAATCTCTAGCTTCTTTAGAAACGTCTTTAACTTATATCTGATATTGTTTAATTACATTATTTATTTTTGAATCTATTGATGATTGAAAGTCTTTGATTTTTTATTCTAACAACTCTAATGGCGGTTTCATTTTCATTAATTTTTGGATGAACTGATGAATCAAAATCTTTGGTTTTTGATTGAAAATTTCAAATTTTGAAATTAATTCATTATTAATTTTCGGTTCTAATGATTGAAATCGTTATTGAGTTTATTTCCAAAAATGTCCATTTAACAAATTTAAAATACAGAGTCTACCAGAAAAATGTATACACACATTAAGGAATGTAAAGTATTACTTATGTGTTTATTTTACATATAATAATTGATCTCGCAAGTTGCACAACCTTCAGTTCAGCAAATGGTTACTTTAAATGTTCAAAATGTACATCATTGGTGGCTGTATACATAACAGAATGACGAACAGTCACCTCAACTATGTCAGACAGTTTTACAATAGAGATTGCTACATGTAACACTGTAATCTCCTGGCGGAATTACTCCAGGTTACGTGGCTTACGTCAATAGATGTTATCTTACACAGTTCCCCATGATTAAAAGTTCATTGGTCTTAAACCTGGAGACTATGGAGGGAACTCCACACTACCTTCGCCACAAATTGTTTATCATCAGTTACCATTTGCTGATACCAATCACAAAATTGCATTGAGCGATAAGGATCATCGTCATATATTGTGTGCAGTAAACATGGAATGCAAATTGTACACATTGCAGCTTTCAGAATTTTTGTACACTTTTCCTGCTAACCCCAACTTCACATGCACATTGCACAGCAGACTTCTGTAGAGACTTAACAAACATTTCCACCACAACAGCCAACAATGCAGAACTTGTAGCTGTACGCTGTCTTCCTGATCTACCTTTGCGAATATCATATATTGTTCCATGCAATTCAGACTCATCAATGATGCGTTTAATTTTTAGGCAGAATGGTGGTTCTGTTTCAAACTCCCACCTCCACTGATGTTGCACTTCAACAGCATTATCAAATTCGAAAAACCACTTCTCAATACATTTTCATTGATCGAATGTCAAGTGTGGTCCAGATATCTTGTTTTCTAAATACTGAGACGATAGTACTAACATCTGTTGAGCCAAAGACCATACTACAACACACATGTTACTCAAATCAAACGACAATATCGATATTTTGATAGAGCCTGAAAAAGAGTGTATATATTTTTCTGGCAGACTCTATATTAGTAAACATAACTCATGCACAATACACACATCAAAAAAGTTTTGAATCATCTTGGGTCAAAATGGCTCTGAGCACTATGGGACTTAACTTCTAAGGTCACCAGTCCCCCAGAAATTAGAACTACTTAAACCTAACTAACCTAAGGACATCACACACATCCGTGCCCAAGGCAGGATTCGAACCTGCAACCGTAGCGGTCGCGAGGTTCCAGACTGTAGCGCCTAGAACCGCTCGGCCACCCAGGCCGGCCGAATCACCTTGGTTCCGACAGTTCAGGAACCTGGACAGAAAAATGGGATAGAGATCAACATAAACATCATTTCCGCCCTTTTTCTTGCTCATGGCTCTGAGCACTATGGGACTTAGCATCTATGGTCATCAGTCCCCTAGAACTTAGAACTACTTAAACCTAACTAACTTAAGGACAGCACACAACACCCAGCCATCACGAGGCAGAGAAAATCCCTGACCCCGCCGGGAATCGAACCCGGGAACCCGGGCGTGGGAAGCGAGAATGCTACCACACGACCACGAGGTGCGAGCTTCTTGCTCATGCATCTTACACCAAGACCTCCAGAGGTGATGCTCCAGATTGCTGTACACACAGGTACCTCTACTAGCCAGTAGCACGTCCTCTTGCATTGATGCATGCCTGTATTCGTCATGGTGTACCATCTACAAGTACATCAAGGCACTATTGGTCCACACTGTCCCACTCCTCAACGGAGACTCAGCGTAGATCTCTCACAGTGGTTGGTAGGTCACCTCATCCATAAACAGCCCTTTTCAATCTATAGCTCAAATGGCTCTAAGCATTATGGGACTTAACATCTGAAGTAATCAGTCCCCTTTCCAATCTATCCCATGCGTGTTGGATAGGGTTCATGTCTGGAGAACATGCTGGTCACTGTAGTCAACCGATGTCATTATCCGGAAGCAAGTCATTCACAAGATGTGCGCGAATTGTCTTCCATGAACACGAATGCCTCGCTAATACACTTCCAATGTGGTTGCACTATCTGTCAGAGGATGGCATTCACATATCGTACAGCCATTATGGCACCTTCCATGACCACCAGTGGCGTACGTCGACAGCAGGGAACGTCCACGTTGCTGCACTCGCTGGGCAGTGTGTCTAAGATGTTCAGCCTGACCGGGTTGCCTCGAAACACGTCTTTGATGATTGTCTGGTTGAAGGCATATGCGACCACTCATCGGTGAAGAGAACTTGATGCCAATCCTCAGCAGTCCATTTGGCATGTTGTTGGGCCCATCTGTACTTCACTGCATGGTGTCGTGATTGCAAAGATGGACCTTGCCACGGACGTCAGTAGAGAAGTTAAGCATCATGCAAGCTATTGCGCACAGTTTGAGTCCTAACACGACATCCTGTGGCTGCACGGGAAGCATTATTCAACATGGTGGTGTTGCAGTCAGGTTTCCTCCGAGCCATAATCCGTAGTTAGCGGTCATCCACTGTAGTAGGAGCCCTTGGGTGGCCTGAGCGAGGCACGTCATCGACATTTCCTGTCCCTCTGTATGTCCAAACAACATCACATTGGTTCACTCTGAGACACCTGGACACTTCCCTTGTTGAGAGCCCTTCCTGGCACAAAGTAACAACGCGGACGCGATCGAACCGCGGTATTGACAGTCCAGGCATGATTGGATTGCAGAGAACATGAGCCGTGTACCTTCTTTCTGGTGGAATAATGGAAACTGATGGCCTGTCGGACCCCCTGCTCATGCATGCTTGTTAACATCTTTTGGTGGGTTTAGTAACATCTCTGAACAGTCAAAGGGATGTGTGATACAATATCCACAGTCAGGAGTTCTGGGAACCGGTCTGATACAAAGGTTTCTTTATATGTGTAGTTTAAAAAAAGCAACACAAATGACTATCAATTACTTCATCAAAATTTTGTATTCTGTCGATTATTTTTCCCAGACAGTTAACTAATTGTGGAATATTTCCTACATGTGAATCAAAAGCAAACTTTATACCTTTATTTTTATAATAACAAATCCAGTGAGTTCCAGCATGTCTGAAAGTTTTTAAATTTATTATTCCACATTGTAAATTTTTTAGTAATTAGTTAATTCATCAGTCACAAAAATTATCAATTTTTAGTTGTTTAAGTTATTCTTCCGTGTCAAAATGAGATAAAGTTTATTAAATCTTTCCATTATTTCTTTGAATTTTTTTACTCTTTTTCCTTTTATCCTTTTCCAAATGATCTATTTTTTGTTCTTCTAACTCTGTATCACCCTTTTTTCGTATTTATAACTGCATTTGCAACTGCTGAGTTCCAGCATCAAATGAGCCAGTTATTGATGAATAATGTAATGCAGCTAATTATAATGGTAAAAATTCACCTTGATATTACGTTTTTTTGTTTGTTACATATTCATCAGTATTTTTCATAACCGGAATAGTTAATGAACCTGTTTATTTTCTCTTTCTTACTTTTTTGTACATCATTTAAAAATGGCTCAAAAGTATTTTATTGTACAATATTGAGTTTAAGTTTAATTGACTTTGGTTTAGTTTTACGACCTGGTAGCAAAGTGTAATCAATCGAAAGGTTGTTCATTTATATGGATTAAAAAATAATAAATAATATTTATAAACCCCATAGATTTTTATCGACATTTAAACCCTGTTCCGAATTTTCGTTTTCCATACGTAATTCTTCTCACAGCAGTTGCAGCAATTTTTTCTCCTAGTGAAGAATCATTTGCAAACATTATTTCTTATCCAAATAATTGTAATTTTTTATTTGCTTCATGTTTTTTTCCTCAATCTTTATTATATCTACAAAAAGTATCATGTTCTTTACATGTAATGGATCAATTCCTTTATCATTTCTAGCTAATCTTTCTTCTAGTTTTGTTGCTGGATTTCAATAATTGTAATCAGGTAATACATATTAACTGATAGTTTGTTAATTACAGTACTAACTAAACTTTTGCATTTTCATTTTCCTAAAATGTATGTGGTAAATAATTCAAATATCTAATTAAATAACGAATTCCTATTAGATCTTTAATAATGGAATCACTAAATTTGTTTGTTAACATTTGAGTTATTCCAACTGTTACAATATAATAATTTTTATTTTCTGCTAATTCTTCATCATGAATTACTCTATGTCTATGAATTAATTCATAAACATCCTTCAGCCAAGTATATTCGACTGGTATTTTTGGATATTGTTTTGCTAAACCTTCACCAACTTCTTTAAATGTGTCACCAAGATTTCTTTCTGAAAAGCTAGGAACATAATTTTCAACAATTGTTTTTGTGAAATAATTATATTTATTTCCTCTACTTCACTTTATTTTATTGCGATTACTTTCATTACATACAGTGTTTCAATTAATTAAATTCTTGCACAATTTGGTAAATCAAGAGACTAAAATTCTGTACCTACATCATCCACAATTATTTGGTTTCAAGTTTTAAACTTCATCAATCCATCTGTTCCTTCATAATCTTTTTCACAAACATGTAATTTATCACCATTGAACTCTACTGGTAATTTTCCAACATATTTAAATTGTAAACAGCTCTAAATCAAAAACGTTATATTCACTATGATTAACAAATTCTAACATTCTTTCACTTATACTTATTTTTTAAGGTTTTTGTTTTTTACTTTTCTTTCTTTTCATAATTCCATAATGAGATATTTATTTTTCCTAGACTAAGAGTACCATCGAACTGCGGATATTCATATTGTTTAATTGTTGGAATATCCTTAAATTCTTCTAAATAAATTTGACTCCATGGATCTATTTGTTTTTCCACTTCTCTATTTTCTTCAATTGCCTTTAAAACTTTTTCATCTAATCCCACAATTCCTAGGTTAACTTTTTCTATTCAATGGATAAATGGTAAGCTCATTTTGAAATTTTTCGTATTCTGCTCATCATTGTTTTTTCCACTTCTTAAACTCTGCTTTTAATTTTTCTTTTACTTTTTTATTTGCTTTGGCTTTTTTAACAACTTCTGGAACATGCAATGTAAATATTTATAAAGAATAAAAATATGGTAATCATTTTTTAATTTCAAGTTTAATGTTTATATTTATCATTTATGGTCAATGGTTTATTGTTAACATTCACATTCAATGTTTATGTTTAATGTTTATGTTCAATGCTGATGTTCAACATTCATGGTCAATGTTTAAAAATTCTTAATATTTTCTCTTTATTAACTGTCATTAATTTTCCTTGTCATAGCCAATCACCACCGACAAAATACTGATAAATATGATTTAAATCATATTGTCTAAAAATATTTAAAATATTAAAATAATTTCTAATCAATTTTTGGTATTTTTGAATATGTTTGACTTAAATAAATTCCTTTAGGACTTTCACTAGTAAAATATACTATAATTATAGGTTGATTTTCAGTAGTGAACTCATCAAAAACTACAACTGAATTCTCTTCACATTCATCTAATCCAATAATTTCACAATTTTTTTCACTAGTTCTACCAACTTTTCATTAATTTAATTTTCAATTCTATTCATATCTTTTCATAGACTCTGTTGCTAAACATGTTCCAAAAATCATTCTGTTTGAATCAATTAATGTAAATTTTGATTTGACTGATGAAATGTTTGTTAAGCGTAATGATCATTTTCATAGAGAAATTACTGTTATTGCTTCATTTAAAACTAATTCTGAACTTGGTGGACCAATAATTTATGAACCAAATTACCCTATAATTATTCCGATTTTTTATAATATTCGGAATTTAGAAATAGCTATAACTGATGTAAATGATAATATAATTGTCTTTAGTGGTTCATATGTAAAATAAATTATCCCCTTAATAAATCATGAACCAAATCCAAAGTTATCCATTTCACTCATTTCCTGTTAATGAGAAAAAAATTCTATATCTTTCTATTGAAGAAACTGAAATCAATATTAATATTGGTATTGCTTGTATTCATCCTAATTTTTTACAACTTGATATCACTTTTAATGTTATACACACAGGTGGAACTGATTTTTCTGCATATGGTGGAAAATCCAAGATTAAAATAATTGATAATTATGTTTTAAATTTGTTTGATGTTAAGATTATTAAAAAAGGAAAGAATATTTTATCTAGAATCGAACATCCATTTTATCATCTTTAATTCTCATTCGATTTGCTTCTTCCCTTTCAAATGAGTTGAATATGGAAGGACATATTCTTATCAATGGAAAAATTTAAACTAAACGAAATTAAGTTATTTATCCATTAGAATTATTTGACGAATTTTTTAAAGATTATAAGGAATTTATGTTTGAAGGTGATTTACCTGTTATTTTTACTTGGAGTTCAAAATAAGGTGAAGAAGATGCAATTCTTCGTTTGACTACAGAAAACGATAATTCTACACTTCCAGAAGCAGGTAAAATTGTGGTAAAAGGTATGGAAATTCGAGTTCCTGTTCTTAAATATGAATATCACTTGAATATCACTTGAATTAGAACAAGAAAGACTCAAAAATCCAAAAATTCAGGTTTCTTTCTTTGTAGTTCAAACAATTGAATTTGCTGGCTTATAGGGTAAAAGAAATTTTGAATTAGATATTCCTAATAATTATAATTCTAGAGTATTTGATATGCCTTCCTTTATTGCTGTTGTTTTCCAAATTAATAGAAAAAATGTTCAGTTACTTGATTCATCTTTATTTGATCATGTTAAATTACGAAATAGCTATGTTAAAACGACAATTTTTCCTCGAGAATTATGAAATCTTTAACCACCAAATTATATCAAAAAAACTTGTCATTCTTTTAGAGATTTTAAAAGAATATCTGAATTAAATAATGATGTAAATGTAACTCCATTCAATTTTATTTAAAATTATCTTATTTGCATAATTAATACGTCTAGAAAAATGGATCTTTTAACTACTCAAAAAACGACAATTAAATAATATGCATTCTTCAATGAAAATATTCAAAAGGATACAATTGTGTATGTTATTAAGTATGGTGAAAATAGTTTAACCTTTGATTCACAACACTGAATGCTAACTGAAAATTTCTGATTAATTAAATAAAAGAAAAATTAGAAAAATAAAAGAATTTTAAAATTTTGTTTTCATTTCCTTTGAAATTATTTTCAGAAAACTGGAGAAGATAAGAACAGAAAACGTTAGATTTTATAAAATTAAAATATTTACAAAACGTTTAGAAAACTTTTAAATTCTTTATTCCTTAAATTTTGTTCTATATAAATGAAAATGAACATGAAAGGTAGCACTGAAAATCTATTATCTGAATTTAAGAATTAATGCTTGTTCAGAAGTGTTCAGTAAATTATCAGAACTTAAAAAACATAATTCTTATATTATATCAAACATTGAAATGTTACCAACTAAATTTGTGGATAAAGCTTTATTATTTAGATTATAAATAGTAATTACTCCTCCAGTTCGATATGCTAATATATCTTTACAAATAATGATGATAAATCAGATAAAATTGTAGGATTACAATTAATTTATCATGATATAGTCGACTGTAATTATTAAGCATTCTTCTCTACAAATGTTTATTATTCGTTTTTTTTTAAAAAGCCATATTCCAAACCTAAGGATCATTGTTCAATATTCAGTTGATTCTAGGCCTGAATAAAAAGTCATTCATGTATCTCAGTGTGCTGACAATTTAGAAAACTAGTGCAATGTTGGTTTGATTCGCCAGTCAGTGTGAACAAATTGCAAGTGCTGTGACAACTGTACATCCCTCCAGTTGCGAGGTACGTGGTGTGATTAGATTATTGCTGGCAAAAGGATCTTCTGCTCCTGAAATCCATCATAGGTTATTCCTCATGTGTGGAACTGAAATAATGAGTAACAAACAAGTTCGAAAATGGTGTCAAGAATTTCAAAATGGCCACATGAATGTTCATGATGAACAGTAGAGCGGCAGGAACAGTAATCGGATGGACGACATTGTTGATCGAGCTAACCAAGATTTTCGAAGTGATCAGTGTTTGACGATTGGTGATCCGGCTAATGAAATCCAAAATGGTGCTCAAGTCTCAATTTATAGGGCTGTCACTGAACAGCTTACATATCACAAACATTTTGCGAGGTGGCTTCCAGACCTGTTCACAGATCAGCACAAAAGCAAAGAATATTACTGCACCTCATTTTTAGAGCGCCATGGACAAGACGGAGATGTTTTTTTCCCCACATTGTTATGGGCAACGACACATGGATATCGTATACCAACACAGAAGCGAAACAACACTTAGTGTAGTGGCCCCATTGAAGTTCACCAAAAACCAAAAAATGTTTAAGCAATCTTCCGTTTTTTGGGTAGAAAAGGGTATCCTTTTGATTGATTTCATGGTCTGTGAGTCAACAATTACATCTGACATGTACTGTGGAACACTAACAAAACAGAGGTGTGTGATCAAACATCGAGGTCGCGGAAACTGTCACCTGGCATAATCCTCCTTCACGACCACACACGCCCAGACACTGCTGTCAAAACGAAGAAGACTCAAGATTTTGTTTGGGAACTTTCTGGCCACCCTTCGTACAGCCACAATCTTGCACCGTACGACTATTTCCTCTTCTTCAATTTGAAAAAGTGTCTGAGTAGACAACGATTTGAAAACCACAATGAATTCAAGACTGGCGTTAAGAACTGTTTCATTTCTCAGGTGGCTGACTTCTATGCAGAGGCTTTAAAGAACCTCGCCCAGCTTTACCCTATATGTGTAGATGTGAACAGCGATTTAGTGGAAAAGTAAAGTAGATTTGCAGTAAAATATTACTTCCAAGATAAACCTTTTGTCATGAGCTTATTTTTTTATGACCAATCAGACCGTAGTTTTGGAATCGCCTTGTGCTTGTAAGTGTGTGATTTTCATGGTTCTCTTTTATTTCTTCTCTCAGCACTACAGCTCACTGACATATCCATGGCAGTACTTAATACATCTGATCAGCAGAAGTAATCAATGCAGCACACAGACCAACTACTTGGCGCAGCACCTGATATATCAGAGCAGGTATTATGCAACCGTTCCCTTCTAAACATGTCCTGTACTAATACAAAATCAGAACTGAATTAATTAATCATCACTGTGATACGAAACTTATATTATTAGCAGGAATGTTTATTTACGTTCTTATTCGGATTTGCATGGTGTATATAAGTATGAAGCCATTTGGAAACACACTGGGACCAGCTGCCTGTACTTGGGCGAGCAGTGAGGTTCCGCAGCTGAATAGAGGGACAACCCCCAGAGGAAATCTCAGAAAGATGTGCCAAACAGGATGCAGATCATTGCTGTTTCCTTCACCAGACTTTCTTTTTGAGCTGCCTCACTTTGATGCCAGCCACTCCACAGGCAACATATACTGTCTCAGAAAAAGAAAAAATGGCTCTGAGCACTATGGGACTTCACATCTGAGGTCATCAGTCCCCTGGAACTTAGAACTACTTAAGCCTAACTAACCTAAGGACATCACCCAAATCCATGCCAGAGGCATGAGACCTTAGCGGTCGGGCGGTTCCAGACTGAAGGGTCTAGAACCGCTCGGCCACACGGCCAGCTATATACTGTCTCCATTGCCGTAAGGGCTCCAGCAGCGACTGTCTTTACGACTTGAGGTAGAAAGAGGAGAAATGCTGTTTTTAGCAAGGTGCAGGACAGGTACTGATGTGAACAAACTGTACAAAGCTGTGTTTCTTTGGATCACACAGGGCGAGAGCCTGCAGTTTGGGATCTATGTAAGTGTGAAATGCCACTAAAAGTTGAGTCAACAAAAATTAAATGTTTACGCATTAGAACGGCCAGGATTAGCTAATGTAAATAAACTGGCAGCTGATGAGAGAAACTCAATTGTGCTGTTGATTTCCGACTTAAATGGACACAGAATGAGAGTAAGATACCTGTATTCAACACCAAATAGTAGGAAGCACATCCCCTGAAAAAAACTCAGAGAAGGATACTGCCATATTTTAAGGAATAAAGAGTTTATTACAAATTTGTCATATTTGCAATACATATGATCTCTTCTCGAGATAAAAGTGTTGTTGGTCCCACATCAACGAAATGTTGAAATTGCATAATTTTAAGGAATCTTTTTACTAGTTGGCACAAGGAATATCAGTAGCTGAGCAACACGAACAAAATAATGGATGCAAAATATATGAATACATGTTTTCCTTTTTAAGTATCAGTTGGTACAAATTCATTAAACATTTAGCAGTCGACTGTTTGACTTCTTCTTCGCTTGATCAGCAGGAACCATCTACTCCACTAGCCTTCATTACCATCAGAGTCTATTCGTGAGCATGATTTGTTGATGTGAAATCTCCTGCTGCCAAAATAAGATTCACAGAATTTAAATTTGACAGAAGGACTTAAGCTGCTATCCAAGAAATAAACAAAATAACCGAATTCACAAAACCTAAAATTATTGTTGCTGGCACACAACCATTTGTGTATTGTTTCCAGTGAGGTGTCATTGCTACAATGCTTGTATATGTCCATCATTGTGCAGATGAAGAACATCGTTTAAATTCTGGAGGGGATTTTATCTATTTTGTGTAGCTGGAAGCTACAGTCAACAAGCTCCAGAGTGCCACCTTGAGGTGTGGTGGGGATGTGGTGCCTGGGGCAGCCTCTACTGTACTAGATGTGCAGGCGGGGATGTGACAGCTTTCTGTCACTGAGCCGACCTCAGGTGCGACTGAGCCGGCTGGCCCACGCTCACCTCAGTGTGGGTGGCAGACTGTGTCGAGGTCTTGAGCCTCAAGGCAAAGGCTGCATGGGGGACGCAGGCTCATGCCAAATCCCATGCACTTTGCAAGTAGATTCAGTGTGCTACCTGATGCTGGGGGGGGGGGGGAGGGGAGGTAAGAGCCAGATCAGAATACACTTTCTGCTAGGATAGTGGCCGTTCCTTCGGGAAGGTCTGGACAGGCACGTGGGAGTAGGGGTTTGTTAGTTATTGGGAGCTCCAAGGTTAGGCGGGTCATGGAGCCCCTCAGGAACATAGCGGCTAGGGTGGGGAAGAAGTCCAACATTCACTTGGTGTGCTTGCTGGGGAGGCCTTGTCCGGGATGAGGAAGAGGTTCTTCTGGCGGCTATTCAGCATGCGGTATGCAGCCAGCTGCAGATTGTTGCGCATATCGGCACCAACGATGCCTGTCGTCGGGGTTCTGAGGAAATCATTGGGTCCTTTCGACAGCTGGTTAAATTGATGAAGGCGGCCTCCATCTCTCAAGGAGTGGAAGCCAAGCTGACAATCTACGACATCGTACCCAGCGTGGACCGGGGTCCTCTGGTTTGGAGTCGAATGAAGAATCTAAACCAGAGGCTATGTCGACTCAGTGACGAAAATGGTTGTAGATTCCTCGACATATGCTATGAGGTGAAAGGTTGTAGGACTCCCCTCGATAGATCAGGGGTGCACTACACACAGGAAGCAGCTACACGGCTAGCACAGTACTTGTGGCGTGCACATGGGAGCCTTTTAGATTAGGTTCCTCCCCACGGGAAACAAACTGCTGGCCTGAAAAATTGCAAGTTCATGACACTGATGTGGGTGTCCCAACTATAAAAATTGTTAGTTCGCCTAAACAGGTCATTCCAAAGGATTTAAATATGCTTAATCTCATGTTAGTAAATTGTTGGAGATTCTGTAGCAAGATCCCCGAGTTAATCTCCGAAATAAACAGTAGCAATGCCATTATTCTATTAGGTACTGAAAGCTGGTTGAAACCAGACATAAAAAGGGCAGTGAAATTTTGAACTCGGATTGGACAATGTTTAGAAAGGATAGGACTGATGCTATGGGAGGTGGTGTGTTCATTGCAGTTAAAAGCTGTTTAAACGCAGTTGAGATCAATACTGGGTCGGACTGTGAAATAGTCTGGATAAAGCAGTCAGTCAGACAAGGACTGACCATTGTATTAGGATGTTTTTATAGACAACCAGCAAGCACAACAAACGTCGAAGAACGTTTCAGGGAGAGTCTTGAGTACAAAAGAAGTAAATATCCAAAATATTCATTAGTTATAGGTGGAGACTTTAATCTAGCAACCATTGACTGGGAAAATTACACGTTTCGTGTGAAGTTATTCTAGGAGCGCTCTCAACATACAACCTTCAGCAGTTGGTTAGAAAACCAACTCGAGATGGGAACATATTAGATATCTTGGCGACAAACAGATCTGATCTTTTTGAGGAAGTTAGTCTAGACGAAGGTATTAGCCACCATAATGTAGTTGAGGCTTCTATTTCGGTGGAGGTTGCAAAAAAACCAAAGAAGCAGCGTAGAGGTTTCTTGTTTGGGAAAGCAAATAAAAGTGTCATTCATGAATATCTTCATAGTCAGCTCCAAGCATTCACCTCGGGACACAAAGATATTGAGCATCTTTGGTCGGAATTTAAAGGTATTGTCCACCATGTGCTAGAGAAGTATGTGTCTAGCAAAAGTATAGGGGAGGGAAAGGTTCCACCTTGGTGCAACAAACATATTAGGAAGTTGCTGAGATCTCAGAGAATTTTGCGCAGTCTTTTTAAACTTAGTCACTGTCCCACAGACAAACAGAAATTATGCAAAATGAAAGCAGCTGTCAGAAGGACAATAGGAGACTCTTTTAACGAATTTGAAAGCAATATTTTATCTGCAGATTCTAAAAATAACTCCAAACAAATTTGGTCGTACGTAAAATCTATGAACACTACAAATAATTCAGTACCTTCTCCTGCTGACAGTATGGGTAATGTAACTGATGATGATAAACAGAAGGCCTAAATTTTAAGCCTAGCCTTCAAAAACTCGTTTATGGTAGAGGACTGCAGCACCATTCCCCCTTTCAGTTATCAAGCAAACGAAAGGATGGCTGACATAGTGTTTATTGTATCTGGGACTGTAAAACAGTTATGATCCTTAGACGCCAGGAAGGCATCTGGCCCAGACGGTATCCCCATAAGACTTTATGTTGACTATGTACAAATATAGCACCATTCTTATCCATCATCTCACAGAGATCAACGGAACGGCAGAAAGTTCCATTGGACTCGAAGAAGGCCCAGGTCACAGCAATTTGTAAAAAGGGTAGAAAATCGGATGCACATAATCACCGGCCAATTTCACTGATATCGATTTGTTGTAGAATCATGGAACATATTTTGTATTCAGACATAATGACCTTTCTAGACTCTGAGAAACTCATATGCAGAAACCAGCACAGTTTTAAGAAACAGCGGTCATGCGAGACACAGCTGGCCCTCTTTGTGCATGAAATACAACAGGCTCTAGATACTGGCTCCCATGTTGATGCCATATTTCTCGACTTTCGAGAGGCGTTCGACTCAGTTCTGCACTGTCGCTTGCCACAAAAAGTGCGCGCTTACGGTCTATCCGATGAAATATGCGGTTGGATAGAAAGTTTTCTAACAGACGGGAAGCAGTATGTCGTCCTGAACGGGGTGACTTCAACAGAAACAAGAGTAACTTCAGGTGTGCCCCAAGGCAGCGCAATAGGTCCTCTACTTTTTACGATTTACATAAACGAGCTGGTTGATGGTATTGACAGCGACCTTAGACTGTTTGCCGATGATGCTGTAGTCTATAGGAAAGTAGTATCACACAAAGTTGTGAACAAATCAATGAGGATTTGCAGAAAATAAATTCGTGGTGTAACGACTGGCAGTTATCTTTCAGTATTAGTAACTGTAACCTACTGCGTATCACAAGGCGAAAATCCCCATTAATGTACGAGTACAAAATAAATGCGCCGTCTTTGGAAGCGGTAACGTCCGTCAAGTATTGGGGTGTGACTATTCGAAATGATCTGCAATGGAATGATCAGCTTTCACAAGTAACGGGTAAGGCGAACTCTAGATTGCGGTTTATTGGTAGAATCCTGAAGCGATGCAGTCCTTCAACAAAGGAAATAGCTTACAATACGTTAGTTCGTCCAGTCTTGGAGTATCGTTCGTCTGTGTGGCACCCTTACCAGTTGGGTCTGATTCAAGAGATTGAGAAGGTCCGAAGAAGAGCGGCAAGATTCGTGACTGGCACATTTAGCAATCGCGAGAGCATTACAAATCTCATAGAAAGTTTGAATTCGGACACTCTTGCAGGTGGACGTATTTAGTCCTAAACAGAAGGGGCCGATCACTAAATTACGAAATCCGATTTTCACCGAGGATGTCGAGCATATATTATTACCACCAACTTTCAAATCGCACAATGATCACCATTTAAAGATAAGGGAAATAAGAGCTCGTACTGAAGCGTTCAGACAGTCGTTTTTCCCTCGCGCGATCCGCGAGTGGAACAGAGGGGGGGGAATATAACTTTGGCCGAATTGTGCCCTCTGCCACACACCGCTTGGTGGCTAGCGGATTATATATGTAGAGGTAGATGTAGAAGTAGGTTACATTTTGTATGTTAGGAGGAAAACAAATTTGAAGTTTAGAAATCGTGTTAGGTGATGCTGCAGTTTGCCAGACCGAGAGTGAGGAGTTTACCACAGATGAAGAAGGCAGAGAAGGAAGTTTCAAAAAATTTAGAAACATTAGACAGAAGTTTAGACTTGGAGGCACCGCAATAAAATATGCAGGAAGCAAGCAGTGTGAAGTAGCATCTTGCAACGAAACTAATATGAATAACGAGCATGGTCTGGAGCAAATTAATGATGAAGTATCTGAAACAGGGCTTACGAGAACAAATGAGAATGAAAACTTACATACAGCAGAAAATTTAGGAAGCGCAGCACAGAGTGGTGCCAATCGTGTAATAACACTGCTGACATCGGCACTTTTCGACTTGTACAGCTTTCTAATTGAACAGTTTAAGCAAAGCGAAATTTTACTTAAGAGGACTACTCCGTGAATACCACGGGAAACCTTGAAAAAACTGTTAGTTTTCTAAACAGTGTAACTCAGAAAATAAGATTTGCAAACCAATGTAGCGCTTACCAACTTTTAAAATATCTTTTGGGAACATTTTTATATATGAAACAGGGCTTTAGATCTCACACTTCCTTTTTTTTTGTTGCAAGTGAAATAAACCATACTAGTTATTTATGTACTTATTCAATATACAAACAAAGTACAAGGTTTATTTATTCTTGTAAGTTCTTTTCACTATTATCTTTAAAGCAGACTATTGAAAATATGGTGTTGTCATAAAGTGTGGTACAAAAGAATTTTAAGTATGATTATCAAAAATTTTGGAAATGAATTCGGAGTTTTTCTTCAAAAAAGCATTTTATTTTCAAAGTTACTCACAGGAGTGGTCTACTGTATAGTTAAGCATGCTTTAAGACAGTATACAAAATTTCAGCTCTCTATATTTAACAGAATTTAGCAAATGTGTAACAGAACATGAAATAATTTAACTTTCAGGAAATTCAAATTAAAGTTAAAACTTGCTTTCTCTATTAAAATTGTATGGCATAATGCATCCCAGGTCCATATTATTGTTTTTCATTTGTTGTTCTTCCTCTCGTCTCTTTTTCACACTTCTTCTTATTCTTGCTTCTTTGGTGGCTTCCAACACTGATTTTTCTGCTTCAAAGAGTCTCCTTCAGTCAATGGATATTAGAGCTCCATGCATATTTAGTCCGCAGGGCACTCCCATCAGTTCCATAACATTAAGCCTTGACACTGTACAATCATTGAAACACAGAACAGCAACTAAATCGCACATATTTTCAAAGTATTTAGTCCTACTAGAAAAGTTTTTGGTACCCATTCCCATATAAAATTGTTGAAACTTTCATTTGGACTTTGAGACCTACCATGTAAACATTTCCCTAATAATCTTGTGTCACTAAGATCCCTATATATAGGTTTTACAACTATCATTACAGCAAATGGCAAAGAATAATGTTTATGGTTGTAGGTCTCACCTTGACCAACCACTCTCTGGTAGCCACACCATGAATCACTGCCAGGTGGGCAGAGTGCATGACATGGGCTGTCATTTGTGGAGGATTTATAAAAGAAGGTAGCCCATAATCCCTTTTTCATTCCATCAAGGTCAATTTTATTTTGTCTTATAGCTTGTCTGTAATAATATTGCAACATGCCTATTGCTTTGTCTGTAAGCCAACAACTTCCACTAATGCACATACCATCAGCTAGCTTCTTTCTCTTCAAATTCCTCAATTTTGTACCTAACCTTTCCTGGACATGTCCAACACATTCTATTTTTTCAATTTTTGTGTCAGCAGAAGGTTTGGATTCACAAACGTTTTGGTACCATTATGAGTCTCCATCTCCTACGTAATTACATCCCTCCACTATAAACACTAAAATTAATCAAACATTTATTATTTTCAGTTCACTAGTAAAGCCATGATAGTACTTGGTAATACTTCCACATCAATGACTTTACCATTGTCCAAGAAGGTAGCTGTCACTACACCATTTAGGGAACTATGGCCCATTTGTTGCCAGGATGCATCTAGAGCTGTAGACATACGTGTACTGCTGTCATTCATGTCTACACTTCCCTGAACACCATTTTTCATACTATCATTTGCTACTTTTTCTAAAATCTGTAGAATAACTTTATTGCAACTGTCAAACCTTGTAGAGGGAGGTACGTCCACAAGATCACAGAAAATTTGTGCAGTTCTGTACCCTTTGCCTATACACCTCATAGCGTAAGCAAGTTTTATATTTGTGTTATACTTTCTCTGTTTAGTTACGCCACGGGTATAACCACATTCGCTTAAATCACAGAAATTACAAACAATTTTTAATTTTGATGCACAACCCCTTCTAGCCTGTATCTCCTCAACTACTTTCACACCACTATTACCACATTCTTACATTGCAAAGCTTTATTTATTAGTTTAGATGGAGCAGAGAGTTCAGCAATAACACATCCTGAATGAATAGTTGTCGTCTCTATATTATTAGCATTTATACTGTCAAACCTATTGTTCAAATATTTTAGCTTTAGCTTCAAACCACTTGGAGTAGTTGAAGCTGATTCAAGTGTTGTATCACGTTGTATTTTAATATTAGCAGAGTTTATCTATTTGGTGAACCGATTTTCATAAAACTGACGATGTTTAACTCTGAACTATTTAATTCTTCCCATTGGTTTCAAGTGGAATACGAAACTCACACATACCATAAAAAACTCACGCACACAATTACTTCACTGTAATCAAAATATTAGCGCCAAAACAACAGCAAACAATTATTAAACTCTCTGTATAAACAAAAGATAAGCAAATGGAAAAGCTTTTGCAGGTTAGCCACCTTAAAAGACTAAAAAGTCATAAAAACGAAACAAATGAGAGCAAAACTTTATTTTTAACAGAGCTGACTGTGTGCCATGGGGATGTCAAGGTGCGTGCAGCCACTTTTAAATTCCTATAATTTTGGTACTTTCTGTGCTTCATTTTCCTGGAAGTAATATTTTTCTCGTTCAGAAAACTACAGAGAATTCTTTTAGAGAAAAATAAAAAATCGATTTTTTGACAGTTAGTCACAACTCCCCTTAAACAAAGTGACGAAAAAATGATGGGGGATTTTAAAAAACAAATAGAAGAATGGCGCTGAATTTCGAAAAAGGGAAGAAAAATGGGACACCCAATTTGAAGAACAAAAGGAGCAATTCAAGAAGTGAAACGAAAAGGTAGATGGGAAATAGCAGCCTTGAAGTAGCAGCTAGCATATCACATAATGAAAAAATGTGAAGATCAGAGTAAGGCTTTAGACAAAAAGATAGACGATAAGACATAAGAATTTGGTATTAGAATAGATACAATAGTGCAGAACAATCAAGGGACGACAGGCGAACTGAGGAAGGATGTCAACATTAATACAGCGAATATTGGAGGGGGAGTACGTATGCTCACAGAGGAATAGAATGGGGAGGCAGTAGAGAAAGTCGAGGTGCAAACCACCGCCACTGAGCAGCTAGCGAATCATAATTAAGCAACATCAGACACAACAGTTACAATAAACATAAGCAAACATGCTGAGATAATAGATTAACTCGAATTTAAGGAAGCATACGATACCATTAATTGTAGGAACAGGGAGATGTTAAATGTTCTCATGAGAGAAAGAGACAGTAGCAGATTTTCTATGAGTAATAATAGACGTGGAAACTTAACGATTCAAAGAAGGGAAGAAGGAAACGAGGGAAAACAGTATATCTAAGACCTTACCAAAAAATTATACGTCCTTAGAGGAATGACATTACATTCAACTTCACCAGTAAATGCCACAGCTACTGCAGAAACTTTATCATGCGACATGGACGAGGAAAAAGTCTGGAAGAAATTCATGCCAGTACAAAAATTTTCATGAACCATCTACACCTGAAACTACAGACTGAAGAATTCTGAAAAACTTTACCCAAATCCTGGCCACACGTTTTAAAAATTAAGTTCGTATATACTCACTTCAGAGAGGAGGCAGCGACGAAAATGCGAGTAATTGATGGAGCAATGCAAGACGTATGATGAACTTAAGCGTGTCTTCTCCGAAGAGTATTGGTCAAAATAAATGCGAGAATAGACAAAGATGGGGAAATGATAGCAGCACAATGTGTAGAGTTGAGATGGTCGGATCTTTTTAAAAGACATGGTAGAGGGGAACCAATTGTTACACTGGTCTTATGGACTAACAGAACTCATACGCCCTTACTTGAAGAATCTCCCACATCAGATTCAGAGAGACAATTAGGTTCGCTGGCTGAAACATGCACAACTTTTCCAAATTCCAGCATCTGTTGGACGAACTGGGGTGTAACGGAGTGGAGAAGTAATACAACTATAATCAGTTCATCATAAGAATAAACCTGATGTAAACAAACAAGAACACGATGATGGGTCAGAAGCTATAGCACATGTACACTAATGTTGTTACACTCTTGGAAGTAGGTCCTACTTATGTATTAAATATCTTATTACTAAGTTACGTTAAATGAAACTTTATGATATTCAAAGGTACTGACAGTCATCAACGTTTTTCTTAATCACGCTTTAGCTACGTAGTTTTATTCCAAAAATCATGAACAGTCACAGCCTCTGAAGCGTTGTGCTCTGATTGTCGCGCTATTAATTCGCCTTATGAAAATGGCTGAGGTGGCTTTCTGTTCCATAGTGAAACACGCACGTAGAAAATGGTTAAAAAGTGCCGGAAAATAGGCTGTTCTTAATGTTTTTCATAAATTTACGGAGGCAATCGGCTTTGAAGTTTTCTTTGCACTGTATCGACTGCAGTTGATTATCAAATTTAGACTGAATGTGTAGCGCAGTAGGTCACGTAATGGAAGGTGAAGCTGATTGGTTAATTCGTGGGTAGGTTCAAATTTCCCCACTATCATTTTTTTCCCGTTCAATTTGAAACACCTACATCTCGTAATTATAAAACTCATCATCATTTTTTATGAATAATGCACATCTTCTTGTTTCTAATTACATATTGGACGCAAAACTCCTGTTTCCATTTCAAATACAAATTCTTAATTATAGATGTTTTATGAAAGACTATTCATAAAATTTGATGAAATTAAGGAAACATAACAATTTAATTTTTTAATGCAAAAATGAAAAACCAAACCCTCTTTATTTGAACTATGTCCACTGTTTTATACCACAGAGGTAGATAAGTATCGTAGAAACATGAAAAACAACCATTTTGACAACATCGAGCACACCATATAAAAGCTGCATTTTTACATTTGCTACTGTACTATCACAATATGAACACAACAGCACTGATCTGGAGCCAAGCTGTGGGATTTGGCCTGAGAAGTAACAAGACTGTTAAGCTGTCAGACGTGCTGCAACTAAACACGCAGCTTTTGCACACGTCACTGCCGCACGCTGGTGGGATACAGAACGGCTCGTCATAAAAGAAGAACAGAAAATGCTGCGCCAGGTTGACTTCGTGGATTCTGATGTTGAGAGGCTCGTTATCAACGTAGCAGGTGACACTTCCAGAACTGAAATGTATTTCTCGAATTCGGATAAGGAAGGAGCTAAGAGATTACCAGACGACAGACTGTAATACATTCAGTGGCTTCAATATTTAACTATAAAATGAAATCCTTCAATACTCTCTTACGATACACACAGCTTATGCAGAAAAATTATCGTGTGGTTAAGTCAGTAATTACCATCATTCTTCTTCTTAATTACAATAGCACGTTAGCTAGAAACAATAACGTGTTGCGGTTTTCGTCTAGTCGTCTAAGGAGCATATTGTGGGAGATTTGTAGTGATTTATTTCATTCCAGTTAAAAATTAAATGACATTCGAAGCTTTATTGCTCCTCTGCTCGTCTCTTTTTACGTGTGAACTGCAGCTGCCCACATTCCTGCAGGCTAGCTGTACCAGCTGACCAGCCAGTGCTGTCCAAGTTAAATGCGCCACGAAAGCTGTTGTCCCGTATTAGCGCTAAGTCGATGTGCACGTAACGCCCAGCACAAAACGTCCCCTTATTATCGTACTTATAGTACTCGAGACCCCTTGGCTGCAGTCCCACGTGAAACGGGAATCCAATTAGGTTCCAGCAAACATGGAAGAATAGGTAGCGCAACGTTTACATCAGGTTTATTCTTATGATGAACGGATTATAGTACACTTCATTTAGACGAACTTCCCGCCTGAAAATCAAGAAATCAATAATCAAAAATGGATGACAAGGAACCCACCATAATGGCATAGAAATGAATGTGATACGAGAAATGATGGTTGTCTCTGGATACCTCACAATCAGCCACATAACATAACGAACAACTGGAGTCGTGACGATCGACCAAGCAATGAAAGATGAGATGATAAACAAGAAGGGAGAGTAAAGATTGTTGAAGTACTCGAACCAGACCCAAGAAATAACCGGTGAAGCGAGAAACGAGAAAACACTCCAAGAAGGTGACTACCAGTGGACGCTCCCCCCAGTTAGTAACGGCCGGTGTACCGACAGCGCTATTCACTGATTGTTAGGAGTTAAAGGTAACTATAGTTGACGGATTAAACTATTTAATAAAAAACTATTTAATAAAAAACGCCTACCCGATTTTAAGCATTACAAGTGGGGGAAAATAGGTCTAAGGTGCTATCGATTTAGGCTGGCAAGTCTCGTTAGTGCGTAAAGAATTATACGAATTGTGGGACAAGGAGCAGCAGTGGCCATTATTTAAAATGCAAGGCATGAAGATACGAGGTGCGCTGTATGGTAAATGCGCGGAAAATAAGGAACAGCTGCGGGCGGATGGCGAATGTCAATAATACATTTGATACTAAAAAAGTTGACAGCGAAGGCTATACTTTAAAACACTAACCCATTGTGCTGCAATTCAAACAGAGATTTGTGCTAGTAAAATTAAATGAGGAGAATGTCAAGTTGAAATTCGTAGACAATACAGAACACACAGAAGAAGGAAGTTATTCATTTGGTTTGTCTCCCGCGAAAGGAGAAGGGGAAATGACAGAGAGAATGAAAAGGAGAGGGCGGAAGTATCTGCAGATGAAGTTAGCCACAGATCAACGAGAACATGTGAGGAGTCAGAGAACTTGTCAGAAATTTTTTAACTCCATCTTTAACCGCAGAAACCATTCATATAACCGAAGGCATAGTTCCAGTTTTCATAATAGAAAGTGGGAACTCAACGAAAGACGTGACCGCAGCTTCGGTTGCAGCACTCCTGAAGAGAATAAATGAGTTAGAAGAAGGTGTAAAAGATGACGACGAATGTGAAGGTATATGGACTAAGATTAAGGAGCAAGGTATGTGGGCTGTAACTTAGAGGAAAGGGATTTTCCGGTGTTTGTCTGAAGAGGCTTTATCTACACTCTGAAAGGTAGAGAACGTAGGCAAAGATGAAGAGACATCAGATGGTAGGGAACGTTCGGATATGCTCATGATCAGAACAGAGAAGAGTTCTTATGAAAAGAATAATGGAGTGGTGTCTGACAATGACTGCGGAGACAATCTTTGGTGTGACCTATTCGAGTAAAGAGAAACTAGTTACAAAACATCACTAGGGACGTTAGGAAGACGAAAAGCATAATGCCGTCATGCCAAACAAAATTTCATGTAAAGAGTGTGCAAATAAATTTTTGTCATAAAGGAGAGAAACAAACATTGTAGGAGACAGGTATACTAAGGTGAAGGAAAAGGTCAAAGAAGAATCAGTATTTGAAAAGTAAATTTTTCTATATATTTTGTGAGCTTTACAAAATACGAAGAATTGTCCACCATAATATTGTGAAACCAAAAACTCTATGAAGTTGTAATTCGTTCGGAAACAACCACATTTCGCGCATCAAAGCATTTAGGGAATGAGAAGAATTGAAAAAATTAATAGAGACGCAATTTCTAGACTGGCAACATAAACATGAGAAATGCGTAGCGCACAACCTGCACGATCGTTGCAGGTCAGTTAAAAGCAAGGTAACAGATTCAGTTTGTCGTAAAAAAATAAAAACCGAACCTGCATGATCGTGTGGGTTCAGGTGGAAATGGATACAATGGCAAGCACATATATATGATAACTGATGAATCCTTAATTTTAAGCAAAAGATACTGCAGAAGTCCTCAAATGCAAAGCTTCCAGAAATGCCATGAGCAATAAGGTTGTCGTAGAGGATACGAAAATAATAGAAAATTTACAGGGACTGCCAGTCACTTCATCATAAAAAATAGGAATAGTACATAAAAATTTGGGTACTTATAAATGGAGCCACTCCCAAGTGCATCTACTTCAGCTGCCACTACTGTTACTTGCTCTTCAGAAGCATCTTAAATGAATATATTTGAATCTATTAATCATAACAACTGTCAACTAAATTTAGGTACTTGGTTTCAAGACATAAGGGTTTGAAAAGGAGTGTGTGTTGATTAGTGATGATATTTTATATTTTATTCATTACTGTGTTTCAGCTATGCAACACCATTGGCCGAAAATTATTATGTGAAATATATAATGCATTTGTTTATAATACTCATGCATTCAAATTTTTTCCCTTAAATTTTATTTCTTTATAAATGGTGTCAATTCCAGGCACATCTAATGTTGCTTGCTATTCATAAACAACTATGATGAATATCTTTGAATCCATTATCCATAACACTTATCAGCTGAATTTATGTTCTTTATTCAAAGATACTTTGGTTCCATTGTTTGAAGAGAAAAATATGTTGATCAAAATGATATTTTATGCTTTTATGACGAAGATCTGAAATGGAGTAAGTATTTGCCCTCTTACTGTGACACAGATCTTTCAAGTCATAAAAGACAATATAAGAGTTTTTTACAGAAAAATGATGATAAATTTGAAGAACTAAAATATTATACCACTATACTGAATGGAATGAGTATCCATTTACAGAAGATGAGTTATCGTCCTACAGTAAAACCGCTTTGGTACAAAAGACTTGATTTAAATTATCAACTGAAAATTTTATACAACCAATAATCAAAACAAATAATCAGAGTAGCAAATATGTTACAAAACACTATACTACCCCTTCAAATATATTATCTGATTATATGAAGTATACTCCAATTGTTGAAAAACCTAAGTTTCAAAAAATTATGGAGCAAGAAGGTACAGATTCGGAAAACAAACTTAAAATAGAAGAATAACAAAAACAACAACTACAACAACAATTGAAGGATATAGATAAAGAATTATTACAGCTAAAAAACATGATACCTGACATTGTAGAAATGAAGAAAGAAAGGACTATTTACATTGCCCCATCTAAGGAATATTCTAAGAAAAACTATTTCAAAGTTGGCGGTGTATAGTCTAAAAATCATCTTTCTGGAAGATTATCAGTTTATAGCAGTGGAGGACCTAAACTAGATAAAATATTTTATGTCAGAATCGACACGGGCACAGATTAAGAATTAGTAGAAGACATGCTTAACACTAGTTTTGGTGCACACGAAGTAGATAAGTAAAGAAATGTACCATAGTCACTCTAGTTATCTGTCCTACTTTGTTCAGAAACTATGTACACAATCGAAAAACGTTACTGGTGAAATAAATGACAAGAGAAAAAATATTTGTGAATAAATTTTCACTGAGCCTAGTATAGAATTTCATTGCCCTGAAGGGCTGAGTACACATTCCATGTATGATAGAATTTTAACTGAACAAGAAATAAACTCAAAACATACCGCACTCAATAAGTTGCCTAGGGAGGAACTAGCTTCAATTGTTTCTGAAATCTACAAAAAATATCAGGATAAGCTTAATGTGGTACGAAAAACACTGGAAAATCTTCTTGAATCTCAATGATATTTAAAAATATGCAAAGAAAATGATATAGAACAATGGAAAGACTATTTTAAGAGAAATTAAACCAAATTTACAAATAAACTTTAAATACTCATAAACTGTTTTTAAAGTATTAATAAATAATATATATTTCTTGTCCATCTACACTCTATAAATAGTACACACTTTCATCAGTTAACTGATTTATGAATGAAGGATGAAATATAGTCAGAAAAAATTAAATTGCTTATTTTCTCATTGGTAGTTGGTAGTAACATGAACGAAAAATTTTATAGAATATTTTTTCTTTATTTACCAAAGTATTTTGTGAACCATCAAATAATAACAAACTGACGTATTCTTTGTCTCCTTTCTTCCTCAAGACTTTCTCAACAGGATATATATCTGGCTTATTAGTTTTCTGTAACTCATGCTCTCAAAAGTTTCCTTTTACTTTTTCTACATCATGTGCCTTTAGTTTATTTATGACTGCACCAGAAAGAAAAACATTTTCAGTTTCGAAAATTTCTATTACCAATTGAATGTGTACCCTATTTAAAAAATTCCTTTCAATTTGCTTATTCTCACTTCATCTCCTGTTTTAAATTTCGGTTTATCGTCAGATACAATGACTGCAGCCTTATAACTTTTATCAATAACTTCTATTGGTTTGTTTTTATTGTTGTATGTTTTTTTATTATTGTATTCACCAGCTACTTCCAAAAGCGTATCCACTCACTTATAATTTCCTTGTAAGTCGAATTTTTTCAACATTTTTCCTTCAGTGTTCTATTAAATCTTTCTACAACAGATTCTCTGAATTCCGTAATTGTTGAGTAATGGTTGACATCAGGCTTCTTCATCTGTTCTAGAAAATATTATAGAATAGTTTTCCACTATCTGTTTGTAAATTTCTTGTAGTTTTAGTGACAGCTAAAGCAGCCTCCACACACTCTCCCACTTTAAATGTTTCTTCACAGGCATCAACTACACTTTTACACGTTTTATCTTTAACTAAAATAGCACAAGCAAATTGTGAAAAAATATCCATTATGGTTAATAAAGTTGCTTGAATGCATTTCTACTAGATCAGCTTGCGATAAGTTATCTATATCAAGCAAAACAGCACTTCCTTTTTTAAAATTTTTTCCCATTGGTTTATATAGTTCATTAATATTTCTTCAGGAATATTATTAGGCTGTGGCCCAGTCTCTACAATTTTTAACAGACTTACTCTTTTCAGTCTTGCATATTGTGCAAAGGCCTTCAGTCCTCTGCCATCCACTTTCAGTTATTACTCTTTGAGGATGAACCATATCAGTAAGTTTTCTGCACTTCAACAACTAAGTGTGATTGTTTTGAAGGACTGAGTGCAAAGCATGATTATCAGTTTACATAGATTATTGTTCTAATCTATTGTCATCATTTGATTCTAAAAACTATTCATCAAACATGAATAATTCACCTGAAACAGGCACAGTTTTAACAGACTGATTTTAATGTCAAGTGATGGATTATTTAGTTCAGTGGTATTAAACATTTGCGCATTGTTGACATTATATTTTTATCTTTATTTCAAAATCAATAAGCGACATGTCAGCATTTACATTGGCTTCAAAAATAAAAAATTCCCTCAGTTTTTACATCATGTTCAAATTTATACCTTAATATTCCCTCACCAACATCAGAATTAAATTTCACATTATGGTTGTCACAGATTCTACCATGAAGATTACTTAAAGTATTACTAAGTATGATCTTAAATCTGTATTGAGAAATATTTTGTAATAGTGTTTTCTGCCTCACTTTTTAGCTGTTCACCATGAAGCTGATTATTTTTTTCAGTAAGATGTTTAGTAGTGACACTGAATTACGTTAGTATACTTGAATACTGTGCTTTGGTAACAAGATTGTCTGTAGGAACTTCGTGCAAAGCACAATTACTTCATTCATTTTCTAAGTACTGCTTCCCAACTCCATATAAACACTTATAGGGTCTTTTAAATCTATTGATCCTACCTATAAAATCAATATATCGTTTAGTTCCTTTCAGGATTTTATGTTGATGTTGTTGTCTTCAGTCCTGAGACTGGTTTGATGCAGCTCTCCATGCTACTCTATCCTGTGCAAGCTTCTTCATCTCCCAGTACCTACTGCAGCCTACATCCTCCTGAATCTGCTTAGTGTATTAATCTCTTGGTCTCCCTCTACGATTTTTATCATCCACGCTGCCCTCCAGTACTAAATTGGTGATCCCTTGATGCCTCAGAACATGTCCTACCAACCGATCCCTTCTTCTAGTCAAGTTGTGCCACAAACTCCTCCTCTCCTAAATTCTGTTCAATACCTCCTCATTAGTTATGTGATCTACCCATCGAATCTTCAGCATTCTTCTGTAGCACCACATTTCAAAAACTTCTATTCTCTTCTTGTGTAAACTATTTATCGTCCATGTTTCACTTCTATACATGGCTACACTCCATACAAACACTTTCAGAAACGACTTCCTGACACCTACATAAATACTCGATGTTAACAAATTTCTCTTCTTCAGAAACGCTTTCCTTGCAATTGCCAGTCTACATTTTATATCCTCTCTACTTTGACCATTATCAGTTATATTGCTCCCCAAATAGCAAAACTCCTTTACTACTTTAAGCGTATCATTTCCTAATCTAATTCCCTCAGCATCACCCAACTTAATTCGACTACATTCCATTATCCTCGTTTTGCTTTTGTTGATGTTCATCTTATATCCTCCTTTCAAGACACTGTCCATTCCGTTCAACTGCTCTTCCAAGTCCTTTGCTGTCTCTGACAGAATTACAATGTCATCGGAGAACCTCAAAGTTTTTATTTCTTCTCCATGGATTTTAATACCTACTCTGAGGTTTTCTTCTGTTTCCTTTACTGCTTGCTCAATATACAGATTGAATAGCATCTGGGATAGGCTACAACCCTGTCTCACACCCTTTGCAACCACTGCTTCCCTTTCATGTCCCTCGACTCTTATAACTGCCATCTGGTTTCTGTACAAATTGTAAATAGCCTTTCGCTCCCTGTATTTTACCCCTGCCACCTTCAGAATTTGAAAGAGAGTATTCCAGTCAACATTGTCAAAAACTTTCTTTAAGTCTACAAATGATAGAAACGTAGGTTTGCCTTTCCTTAATCTATTTTCTAAGATAAGTCGTAGGGTCAGTATTGCCTCGCGTGTCCCAACATTTCTACGGAATCCAAACTGATCTTCCCCGAGGTCGGCTTCTACCAGTTTTTCCATTCGTCTGTAAAGAATTCGCGTTAGTATTTTGCAGCTGTGACTTATTAAACTGATAGTTCGGTAATTTTTACATCTGTCAACATCTGCTTTCTTTGGGATTGGAATTATTATATTCTTCTTGAAGTCTGAGGGAATTTGGCCTGTCTCATACATGTTGCTCACCAGATGGTAGAGTTTTGTCAGGACTGGCTCTCCCAAGGCTGTCAGTAGTTCTAATGGAATGTTGTCTACATCCTGAGGCCTTGTTTCGACTTAGGTCTTTCAGTGCTCTGTCAAACTCTTCACGCAGTATCACATTTCCCATTAGATTTTCATCTAGCTTCTCTTCCAATTCCATAATATTGTCCTCAAGAACATCGCCTGTGTCTAGACCCTCTATGTACTCCCTCCACCTTTCTGCTTTTTCTTCTTTGCTTAGAACTGGGTTTCCATCTGAGCTCTTGATATTTATGCAAATGGTTCTCTTTTCTCCATAGGTCTCTTTAATTTTACTGTAGGCAATATCTATCTTACCCCTCGTGAGATAAGCCTCTACATCCTTACATTTGTCCTCTAGCCATCCTTGCTTAGCCATTTAGCACTTTCTGTCGATCTCATTTTTGAGGCGTTTGTATTCCCTTTTGCCTGCTTCACTTACTGCATTTTTGTATTTTCTCCTTTCATCAATTAAATTCAGTATATCTTATGTTACCCAAGGATTTCTACTAGCCCTCGTCTCTTTACCTATTTGATCCTCTGCTGCCTTCACTATTTCATTCCTCAAAGCTACCCATTCTTCTTCTACTGTATTTCTTTCCCCCATTCCTGTCAATTGTTCCCTTATGCTCTCCCTGAAACTCTGTACAACCTCTGGTTCTTTCAGTTTATCCAGGTCCCATCTCCTTAAATTCCCACCTTTTTGCTGTTTCTTCAGTTTTAATCTACAGTTCATAAAGAATAGATTGTGGTCAGAGTCCACATCTGCCCCTTGAAATGTCTTACAATTTAAAACCTGGTTCCTAAATCTCTGTCTTACCATTATATAATCTATCTGAAACCTTCTAGTATCTCCAGGGTTCTTCCATGTATACAACCTTCTTTCATGATTCTTGAACCAAGTGTTAGCTATGATTGAGTTACGCTCTGCGCAAAATTCTACCTGGCGGCTTCCTCTTTCATGTCTTACCCCCAATCCATATTGACCTACTACGTTTCCTTCTCTTCCTTTTCCTACCCTCGAATTCCAGTCACCCATGACTATTAAATTTTCGTCTCCCTTCACTACCTGAATAATTTCTTTTATCTCATCATACATTTCATCAATTTCTTCATCATCTGCAGAGCTAGTTGGCATATAAACTTGTACTACTGTAGTATGCGTGGGCTTCGTGTCTGTCTTGGCCACAATAATGCATTCACTTTGCTGTTTGTAGTAGCTTATCCGCACTCCTATTTTTTTATTCATTATTGAACCTAGTATTGCATTACCCCTATTTGATTTTGTATTTATAACCCTGTATTCACCTGACCAAAAGTCTTGTTCCTCCTGCCACTGAACTCCACTAATTGCCACTATATCTAACTTTAACATATCCATTTCCCTTTTCAAATTTTCTAACCTAATTGCCCGATTAAGGGATCTGTCATTCCATGCTCCAATCCGTAGAACGCCAGGTTTCTTTCTCCTGATAACGACGTCCTCTTGAGTAGTCCCTGCCCAGAGATTCAAATGGGGGATTATTTTACCTCCGGAATATCTTACCCAAGAGGACGCCATCATCTTTTAATCCTACAGTAAAGCTGCATGCCGTCGGGAAAAATTACGGCTGTAGTTTCCCCTTTCTTTCAGCCGTTTGCAGTACCACAACAGCAAGGCCGTTTTGATTAGTGTTACAGGGCCAGATCAGTGAATCATTCAGACTGTTGCTCCTGCAACTACCGAAAAGGCTGCTGCCCCTATTCAGGAACCACATGTTTGTCTGGCCTCTCAACAGATACTCCTCCGTTGTGGTTGCACCTGCGGTATGGCTATCTGTATCATTGAGGCACGCAAGCCTCCCCACCAATGGCAAGGTCCATAGTTCATGGGGGGGGGGGGGTATTTTATGTTATTCTTTATGAAATAATTTATTTAAATTTATGTTTTTGGCTCAGTTTTTGATATTAAATTTCAGTTCCAGTTTTGATATTTTCTATTTTTCCATTGCTTTGCTCATTATTGACAGAGGGAAGCCACGACGTTGGGATCATGGATTTACTTCCGACTTTCTGCACCTTTAGTGGGCCATTAAGACAACATAATATGTAAGTAGTATAGTTGTCTTAATGGCCTACTATAGGTGTACAAAGTTTAAAGTAAATCTGTGATCCTGGTGTCGTGGCTTCCACTTGTGACTTGACCTCTTGGCTGTGTCTTATTATCAAAAACATTCATTTATTAGATAAAATTTCATTAAGCTTGTAATTATCCAACAACATTTTTAAAACAAATAAACACAAATTACCAGATATTATTTCATTAAAATTTTGTATTCTCCATCCATTATATAATAACTCACCAAAATCGAGATATTTAACTAATTCTTAAGGAATATTTCCTCCACATGAGTCAAAGATAGGTTTTTAATCGTTATTCTTATAATAGCATAGACAATGAGTGCCAACATAATCTAAAATATCTAAATTAACTAATCCAGATACAATTTTTTTTTCTAGGTAATTCATCAATCATAAAAGTATTGCGAAAATGCTTGATTTTTAGATGTTGAGCAACTTTCTCTACATTAATTTTTAAAGCCTTAGGGCAGGCATCGATTATTTTTTGTAATTTTTGTTCCAAAACCCTTCTTCTCCATTCCCACATTGTGTATTTTTTGTTCTTCCAATTCTTTATCTTTGTCCATTTATACAGAGTAAAGGTTTTATAAGGATGAATATTTTTATAATCCCGACCTTCATCATCAAGATTGTACTTTTTACTCAGCACTTCTGAATGATCTAAACTTATTCCTAATTTGTGTTTTTCATACATTGTTCCTCTAATTGCAGTTGAAAGCCATGTTTCTCCTAACTAAGAGCCACGAGAATGTATTCTTAGCAAGTGTGTAGCAAGCTATTGAAAAATTTAATCAGATATGCAATTCCTTTTGGATTACTGATAATGATATCACTGAAGTTATTTGTTAACATTTGTGTTATTTCCCATTTTCATTATAATAATTTTTATTTCCAGCCAATTCTTCTCCATGAATGACTGTTAATCCATCATACATCCAAATATTTTTTACTAAGCCTTCCCCTGTTTCTGGATCTGAATATTCTGAAGAATCTGACTCCAGGTTTTTGATTTTGGAAAATAAACTTCAACAATTTCTTTTATCAAAGTATTATATGTAATACCTCTACTTGATTTTGTTATATTTGGATTCCTTTCAGAATATAAAGCTCCTGAATGAAATAAAATATCTGAATAATTTCACATATTGACAGCAACAAATTTCATACCTATATAATCCACAATAACTTCTTGTTCAGTTAAAAATTCATTAATCCATCCGTACCTTCATATGCTCTGTCATCAATTGTTAATTTATCTCTATCAAATTTTACTAGTGGTTTACAACAAATTTAAATGTGCCAACAGATCTTTATCCAAAAACTTGATCTTTACTATAGTTAATACATTCCAGCATTCTTTCACTTATGTTTATTTATTTACTTTAAAAGATTTTCCTTATCTTTTCACTTTTTCTGTTTTTAAGGTCTTCTTCATATTTGTTGAATGCAGCCTGTGTTTCTGATTCACTTAATGTATAATCTCTACTATCACTCTTAGATGACTTAATTTGTGGTCTATCTCTTAGATTCCTCTAGATGGGGATGATGTGCATAAGGAATCGTTTGTTTTTCAACTTCCCTGTTTGCTTCAATAGCTTTCAAAATGATCACCTAAAGCTTCAATTCCTCGTTTTACTAGTTCGATTGCATCAATAACAGACTGATTTTCTGTTTTATAGTTTTTCATACTCCATTCTCAGTTTTTCCTCCCACGTTTTAAATTCTTCTTTTAGTTCCTCTTTTTTCTTTCTGTTTGGTCTAGTTCTTTTAGTAATTTCTGGGTCATAAGCATTCTGCATTCTAAGCCCTTTCAGATTGTTGTATTTTCCAAACATTTAATACAAATAGAAAATATTAATAACATATGTTTAACGTTTCTGTTGATGTTGCTAGTGTTATGAAATCTGTAATTCTATCACTATACTTACCTTAATAAAGTTTCCTGTTTACGTCTATCGTAAAAACTCGACACTGATCCCCATTCCAACAGTTGCTACAATATTCCTCAAAATCATCAAAACTCAAAACTCCATCAGCAAACTCATGGTAAGTATGATTTAAATTTGTGTCATCTTATCTAAACATGTTTAAAAAGTTAAGGTACCTCTCATTAATTTTTATTTTACATCTTCCTCTAGTAAAATATTCTCCACCTTCATCTTGCTTTTCAAGATTTAAATCATCAAATAAAACAATTCTGTTTCTTGATATTCATACAGTGGTAAAATGTTATCATATTTTCAATAAAAGTAGTACTCTTCTCCTCCATATTTTAAGCATTTTTGTAAATTCCTGATATTTTGGTTCATCTAAATTTTTGGAGTAAACATATAAATAAATTATTTTATTCCAGTTACACCATCCTAGAGCTAAAATATAATCGTTGATCATAAATTTTGCTTTTCCACAATTTATTAAGTTAACTTTGCTTATTTTTTGATATCTTCTCTGGAATTCTTTTCTTCAGTTCCCAGTCAGTTTTCACTTAATTAATAGTGTTTTTACTAGTAGTAAATCACTCACTATTTTCAGCTGAGTGGTAAGTAATCTGTTCTCAAACAAGGATTGACTATACCCATAAGAAACAGCAATAATAATATTGGATTTTTTAACTTTTATACAACATTTTTACTCCAAATATTATATCAAGAAACAATAAACTTTATTGAATTGAGGAAACGATAGAAACTCCAGCTGTTCTACATAGTTTAAAAAGCTTATAAAAATTTGTTCTCACAAAAAAGCCTAACATTCGCCTTAAAGCAGGTGAAATTTTAAATAGAGCTGTTATTGAGAGCGATATTAAATTTTATATGGATTAAAAAGAGTGTGTTGTAAGTGTGTTTGGTTTTAGTAATCCAACTACTGCAGCTAATAAAAGAACTGTTGTTTATGATATTTCTAAAATTAATCCATTTGAATCAATTAACATTAATTTTAATACAGCAGCTGGAATATTTGTAAAAAAATTATGATTACTTTATTTGAGAGACAAATATAATGGCTGGCGTCATTCCCACACCCAAGTTTATCACATGCTGGTAGCTGACCACAGCCGATCGAATTTTACATATCAGTACACATTACAGTGTCGATTCTGTGCTACATAAGAGGAGAATCTTCCCAATGGCACTGAATCTTTTTTTAATTTTGTTGCACTGTATGTAGCATCCGTCCCATAATATGTATGGGAATCTCGCTAAGGTGTCGTTACTAGATCTAAATAAGTGTAGACTCAAGCTCCAGTTGTGTCTTATGCTTGCTACAAAGAATATTGTAGCAACTAGCCTCCCCACACTACATCAGTTAGGAAGCCATTGAAACAATTTTTTGAAATCATCGAATATAGCACTGAAAGCAATGAAAATTTGCACCTTCAGAGGTGTAAACTCTCCCTCTCCAGATGATTTTGCAGGGATGATGATTAAAGAGCTCCAAGCTCAATGCTCGAAAATTATATGAGGATGAAACTACTACTTTGTACATCAAGTACAACGTCGATTCAGTCTGACACAAACCATTTTATTAGATTATGGTGGGGTATATCATTCCTACATTGCTTGTATAATGTTTGTAATGATGGTACACCCACAGCCCAATGTGACCTAAATTAAAATGAAGGTATATATTAAACCTATAGCCCAGGCATATGAGCTACTCAGATATTAAAAATCGAGAGATGGACATTCATTCTCTTATGTGGCAAATAAAAAAAATTAAGGTACTATGGCAGCATAATTCGCCCCAAATTTTTATGGAGTGGATGGTGGCTACTTCACTGGCTGTTATGAAGTTGTACTCATGATTGACATACAGTGACACTTGCATTGGCAGTGTATGATTTGCACATAGTATTGACTTTACCGACATCTTCTATGTTCTTTACCTTACAATACATAGCATAAGCCACCTCTTTTCACTGTAGCGATTCTATGTTGCATGGACTGGACAAGCTCTTGACAGGGCGAAAGTGATAAATATCTGTTGTTGTTATTCTGTCTCCGAAACGGCATAGGACGTTTTTCACAGTTCAACTGCTGACTAGCAATATAGTCCTTTGGTTGTGCACATTACCTTGATGGTGCTTCACACAATTCATTTTACACTTCATATTCACATAACAGGTGTAATTCTGATATATGGTAGTACTAACCATCAAATTATCACTTTAAGGTATTCGCATTTCCACCATAGAGCCGAAACCACAATAAATTTGAATCTGGATATTCTATACATGTGGCTGATGAGCAGTGCAATTTTTGAACTGATAAACCATTTTTAGTTGTTCTTGAGAATCAGATGTATACACACAACATGGCAGTCCAGACCACATAAATTCGACCATGCCATCCAACAGTCCTTACACATACAACCAGCTATCGAGTTCCACACACTGTGGTCACAGATTTTAAGAAGGTGAAATTACTACCTTGGACACCATATACAATATTCGTTCTGTCTGACACAAAGCATTTATAGGTTCCTTAAGTTGTATAACAGCAACTGTTTATGAAATTCATATCCAATTACAGTTCAGAAATTGTGGTATGTTCACATCATCCTGTATAAAATTATTGTCAGAGATGATAAATATATGAGATGAAACAGTGACCTCTTACGAGAGTATTAGTCTGATCCCTTCAATGCGAAAAATTGTTACCAGACCACACAATGTATTTAACAATGCCCACATGTCAGGGACATTAACTTTGTGTTCCAACAAATACTTGACAATATATTCAAAGAGCAGTTAACATGTGTCTCATGGGATTACAATAATTTTCTAAATTTGACAAGTTTCCAGATTACACAAAACTCACTAGGCTACTTAAATCTGTAGTTATCATACACAAAAGTATAAATTTGTAACTATGCACGTATTTACGTACCTTCAATCCTGCACAATAGTGTTTATTTACTGTTTATTGTGCAACAGTACACTATACTATTACACTAGTTGATAAATAATACGGAAAAGCAATGGAAAAACATCTGAAGCTACAAATTTCGCTTGTATTTACTTGATGACTAGTTCTGGGTCAGGACACATTTTCACATCATCCAGATACTAAAAATGGTAGTTCCCAAAATACAGGAACCATTTCAAGATAACCACCATATATTAATAACAATGTGCAAATGAACAGTTACAGAGCAAATAAATAAAAGTTAAATGTACGGTTTTGGCGGTTTTTCTGTTGAATTGATTAACACAAGTTGCTGCCCTGCAATTACCCCAGCATGCTAGAAGTTCGTATTTTTCTCAAACTTTAAATTCATTTATTGTTGAATGTACATACATATTATTACCATGTTAATTAGCTTTATCTTTCACTTTTTTGTCAAAACCAAAAAGGGAAAATTGTTTGAATGTCCTATTCAAAATTTCTTCTTCTACGCAATTTTTTGCTTTGTGCAGTAGTTTCAAAAATATGTCCTGCACATTACATAACACCGTTTATGCATGCATCAGATTCTGCAGGCGTATTAATTTTTCTAGTGACATTAGTTTTCTCTTCTTCTTCTTCCTCCTCCTTTGTTTCTTCCAGATCACCTTTTATATTGCAGATTTCTATTAAATCTGTTGCTGAACTAGAAGTGGACTGAGCTGACACAAAGTAATCATTTCGAGTGTAGTCATCTGCATCATTTTGAATGCAGTCATCTGCAATACATGAAATGTTTCGCATTTTAATTAATTTAGAAATTGGTGCTGCTTTTTATTGAGCTTCAAGGGCAACAAAAGCGTCTTGCTCATGTCCTAAAAATCCCGGTTTGTTGAAACACTTGGGATCAGTTTTATGTTTTATTTCCCTTACTGCTAAGCGAATCTAGTTTACCTCATCCAGGACAGAAACTCACTGTGCAAGAGGAAATGCACTTTCGGCTTCCTCGACACTAAGAATAAGAAGCTGCATCAATAATCACCTACAATCGAACTTGCATGTGTCAGTAACCCCCTGGTTCATGGGTTGTGAGAGAAGGGTTGAACCCAATGGCAACCAATTCAATTTAACTTTTCATAACATGACTTTCGGGTGGCAGGTTGGATTTTCTAGGAAAATGAAAACTTCAGGATTTCGTTTTTTTTATTAAGGCACTGAAAGGGCTCAGCTATCCTTCCATAAGGCCACTCACCGTCCACACCTTTTTATTGCTTCGCCGTGTGACTGGAAGCTTACTGACGTCTAAATTTTTGAAACAACGCGGTTTAGCCGCCTTTCCTATCACTAGTGGCTTCTCCATTCCACTTAACATGTTTCCACATAGCAGTATAGTGAGTTTCTCCTTGGATGTTTTTCTTTTACCGGTGGACTCTTCACCTCGAATTGCTAGACATTTTGAAGGTAGTGGCCGATAAAACAGTCCTGTTTTATCGCCATTGAACATGTCTTTCAGGTCATAATTTGCAATTAGGTTGTGCACTATTGTTTTCCATCCTGTTCCTACGCTTTCCTGTACATCCTTAACTTCCCAGCACACTTTATTCCACATGATGTTGTGCCTGGCTTTGAAACTGTTCAGCCGTCCTGTCTATGACTTAAACTCCGTATTTTTAAGCTCTTTAGCGACTTTCAGAGCCTCACTCTGAAATATTGGTCCACAGACAGGTAAATTTTTTACCCACACACTTACGAACCATTGCCACACTATCTTAATTTCTTCATTTCCCATCTTCTTCGCTTCTCTTTTCATCTGCCAATAACCTTTCATCCGTTTATCCTGTATATTTTCCTTATTTCTTAAAGTATCATATATTGGTGATTTTCCGCATTTAAAACACAACGTTATTTTGCGCACAGAGAGTTTGTCTTTCTCACTCGCCTAAATTACCTTATTAATCTCTTCAAGTGGTAATGTCACACACTTTTTGTTCGCCTTCATGTTATTACTTAAAGTGCTACTAGTAAACTAAAGCTGGCAGGAATAATACAGGTAGTGCATTTCTTTGGAATGTTTGACTTTGCCGTATGAAATCATTGTTTAACAGAGCAACAACCACCTCTTTCACTGCGCAGATTTCACAAAGTGATCGTAGGTGAGCGAAAGCATTCCAGTGTGCACCCGCACATATCGGTAACAATGGAAAACGAGAAACGCCGACAAACAGAGCGCCTACGAACGAACCATTTCCCTTAATTTACTGATAATGTGCGTAAACTGTTGGTTGTTGCGCGGTTTGATGTCCACATCCACAGCACTGAGCTGCACCAAACTTCTTTTCTCGGTTTTGTGGCGTGTAACAGCGTTGTCAGGGTTGTATAGTCTTTGTGTTAAAGTAGCGTCCTAGTAGAGTCATGAGTGACTAATGTATACTGTAATACAGTAGTATTGCATAAGCTCTTTTCCGCATCATACAATGAATTATTAATTAAGAGTAGTATATTCTTGTCGATTCTGGAGCAAAGAACAATTTCGAGTAAAAATTCCAGATTGCACCAAAAATTTAATTGCACAATGTCTCCAAACCAAAAAACCTCATTTTCCTATTGAAAAAAGGAAATTTTGATTTTCTCATTTAAAAATTTTCAAATTTAATAAATTTTATTCTTTACAAATAAGAACCATCAAACCTAAAATCTCAAAGGTACATTTTAACCAAAAACGTTTTAATAAAAATAAAAATAAAATTTCCTTGTATACAAATACAATGAAAACAAAATGACCAACTAAGAAGGTTTATTTAAAAAATTAAAAAAGTTATAGTAGAGGATAGTATGGATTGAGTTATAAGGATTTAGAAAAAAGTAGAGAAAATAGTTATTCAAATGAAACAAGGGAAGATCTGTTGGAATTTATTGATTATTTTGATAAGAAAGAAATGAAGATAGAATTTAAGAACAAAGTTGGACTGTTTACATCCTTATAAAATTATAGTAAAGTAAAGTATGGACTGAGTTATAGAGATTTATAAAATTACTGCAAAGCAAATTGTTATTCCAATGTAACTAAACAAGATCTGATGGAATTTATTGATTATTTTAATAGGAAAGAAATGAATAAAGAAATAGAGAGAAGAGCACTAAAATATAAAACTTTAAAAGAACTTCGATCAGTTGCTAAAACAGAAAATTTGCAGAATTGTTCCAAACATAATAAGGAAAAATTAGTCAATCTGATTGTAAATCTTGATGACAATATTAGTAACAATGTTTACAATAATGAATTGATTAAAAAATCTTTAAAAGAACTTCATCAAATCTGTAAAACGAAAAACATTAAAAAATTATCTAAACCTAGGAAAACGCAATTAACTGATCTTTCAAATGAAATTACTCCACAAAAAACAAAAATTATTAATTAATTAACTAAATTGCTCTTTGATTTTTGTCTTTGACAGAGATAAGACAGGTACTGCATTAAGAAAAACCTCTTTTGAATTTTTTGCCTAAATGCATACATTACAAAATTTTTACCTGTCTAATACAAACAATCTGTGAAAAAATTTGCTGTAGATCAATGTGATTTCTTCATGTCTGCTATACAGAGAGAATGGATTAGGTATAGGATGAGTTGGTGGTCGGAAGTTTCTGCTTCTCCAGTTCGCAGAGAATGCCAGACAAAGTTGGAGAAAAATAATACAGCTCACAATGAAGACGCCGTCTCCCTTAGCAGCTACAATATTCACAGCCGCTGTAAGATTTTCTTTTCTGAAAACACTTTCAGAATGATAAGGTTGAACAACAGTGGCAGTATGATATCTTCTGCCTAACAAACTGGTCCCGTGATAGTAGCAGATTCGCCCAGTATTGTTGATTCATGAAGAAATCACTATACACTGTATTGCTAAACACATTAACAGTTTTTATGAAGTTTCGAGGATCCAACATCGAATAAAGGTTCGTAAAGATATTTACCTTCCTTTTTTTCACAAATTCAATTTTTATTCTTGATAATCTCGATTACATATTGACCTTTGCATTTCAAATTACTTCTATATGCAAACTTATCTGACCACAAAAAGGCACAATGTACAACTGACATTTCTTATCTCTCATAATGACAAGAAACCATAGACGATCCTCGTTTTTTTTTTCAGCAAAGAGCATTGTTGTCAGAGCAAAGAGTGTTGTCATATCAAATTACGATAGCACATCATCGCTGGTACTTGCAGCCGGAATATTACGATCATATTATATTATGTAGGGACATTACATAGTCCCTCAGGGTCACAATATTTTTTTTATAAAACAATTATGTGACCACAGTCAAACAATATCTTTGTATTGCAGGTAGTTGCAGACTCTCATCACTGGTTGGCACAAACAATAACACGAACCTTCTCAGAAACGGATTTTACAATCGAAATGAGACCCACCCATTTGGGCGTGGTTTGCAGAGGAAACTTGAGATGAATACCCCCAATGGGCCTCGCCAGACCGGCTGTAATTATCGTATTTAGCAAAACAGCGGAATTTTGAATCAAACATGTTGGTTTTGAGCATGAACAAAAAAAATTACATAGTTAGTAAGGAACCAAAAAGATACAAAAAATCGTTTAAGTGTACACAGAAGTCTTTGAAAATGGAGTTATTCATTCAACACAGGATTGTGGATATTATGTCGACGATGCGGTGATAATGGTTCGATGTCGACGGTGTGATGTCGATGTTACAGCCAGACAGCGAGAATCTTCAAGACATCGGGATGGAATAGTGGTTGGTGGTGATGGCTGGTCAGGTGGTTAGATGCGAAGCTGTTATTGAAGGATTGGAGTCTGGGATCGAACTACTGAGGCCTCACAGCGCCAAGATAGAAGTTCTTGTTGACATGCAACAAGGTAGAAAAGAATGAGCAAAATGAGCAACGACAAAAAGGCGAACTACAGCGCATATCTGAAATAAATCGGGTTAGCATTCAACTCTACCCAACTCACTAATCCGTATAAACAGTCCACTATGGTTTGTGTTTGTACTTGTACTCCAGAGTGTCCAGCAAACACTAAAAAACAGTCACAAAATGGTGAAAACAATGTACACTGAGATATCTTCGCAACACTAGTTATGCCGCCCAGAGTATCCACATTTACATTCAAAAATGACACTAGAACTCTTCAGAGAAGATTGGTGCACACAGTCACATGTGTACTAGCGATTGAGCAGAGTGGATCACTGTCTTTGCATAGTAACACTAGTCTGCCTAACACCACAAAAACAACATCACTTTCAATCGACAACACTTCCACTGAAGCTTCATTGTCAGACAGGACACAGGCCTAAAACAACTCGGAGGAGCAAAGTTCACTGTCTTTATAATGCTGAAGGCGATTTCACGCAATTCCAAAGAATACTGTTCAGAACAGTCACTAGTTAGCATGAGACACAGTAAACGTTGACAATACGCAACACACAATGTTACAGTACATGTTCAAATTTTACCTTTGTAGTCATACAGTAACAATGCTCCCCGTCTGTCATCTAATGTATTTACATATATGCTCATAACCCAAGCAGCATGGAGAAAAATTTGTCTAACGATTTGAAGGTTCAAAAAACACTAGAACACTAGACTAATGAAGGACAAAAGAATAGGAAAATGGAAAGGCTGCCCTATTCAGACGAAAGAGTCCACGAAACTCATTTAAGACCAAGACACAAAAATCAGGAACTTGTAGAAAATGGCATAACCTACAGAATAAAAAAGCAATATGGAGATTATCCTACAAGTACTGGATTGAAAGTTCACTCATTTTAGAACACCAGTTCATGGCACACAATGGTGGCATGTTATCAACAAATATCATAGGAAACAAAGTATATAACTTAAATAACTTCTACCTACAGATCATATAGTTACACAAATCATGACACACATATAAAAAATTCACAGAATTATTTATAGAACATTTCTAAATACTTATGAGGGTACACATCCTTTATTTTCAATGTGTTTGGATATGCCAACAGATATGCACCTGGATGTGGCAGTTTTATAATAACATATGGTCCATAGTATATTCTTTGCCACTTCTTGGTGGTCTTCTCCAGAAGTGGACATCTTCAATGAGATCTCAATAGTACCAAATCTCCAACATTATAATAATGTCTTCTCTTTAATCCCTCATCGTGTCTCTTCCTTCTTATAAGAGCTTTCTCTTTCATGTTGAGGTAGACATCACATATCTTTTCTTCCCATGACAACCTATTTCAGGGTGTCTTTAGTAACACCTACACCTATTCATTATTTTCTTTGGTATTTAGGAGTAATTCTTCCAGAGTATAACTAGGTTTCAGTTTTCTAGATGAAGATTTTTTCCAAACCAACTAAACGAATTTATAGAAAAGTTTCTGCTTTCAAATCAAGAATAATAACTTATAGAATTAATAATAATGATCATATTTTGAACCACATGAATTTTTAATCAAATTAAAGAATATTTTAATATGATGAAGAGCAATCAATGTTAACAAGAAATATAAAAGTCATTTTAAAAGATAAGAAGAAATACAAGAATTTAATTTTAAAACACCCAATCAAGTTCTATTAAGAAAAACTGATTTTGAAGATTATTATCAAAAACAACGAATAAGCTATTAATGAAATGGAAGAAATCGAAGGAAATACTTGGTTGGTCTTTATTTTACATAGATAATTTAGAATTAAATATTAAGAAACATATCCAAATTTTGGTTATTCTTACACTGATTGAGCAAAAGTAACTAAAGATCAAAAGACCAGTAAGAAATACAAAAATGCAGATCAAAAATGTTTTCTTTATTCAATAAAATCAGCATTACATCCTGTATAACATGATGCAGAAAGAGTTCGTACATATAAAAAGAATAGATAAGAACTGCATGAAATTTTTCAATAAGAAAAACATTAATTTTCCAGTTCAGTTAACAGATATTCCAAAATCTGAAAGGATATCAAATATTTCAATTAATGTTTATTGATATGAAATCAATTAAGAAGAAGAAAAATTAATGTATATCCTCTTTACCATACACAAAATAATCAAGATAAACATGTTAAACTCCTTTAAATTGGGGAAGAAAAAATTCAAATTATTTTTGGATAAAAGTCTTTCTAGATTAATTAGTTCACAAACAACTAAAAATGGACGTGAAATTTATCTTTGTGATTGATGTTTACCATACATTTATTCACAAGGAAAATTAGAGTTTAAAGAAACCGATAGTAAATAATATAAAGAAGTAAAAATAGATACACCTGGAAAAGCTCAAAAAATTGAATTTAATTACTTATAATAATTCATTACCTGTACCCTTTGTAATTTATTCAGATTTCGAATGTTCAATAAAAGATATTCAAATTATCAACCAAATCTTGAAAATATTATTTTGAAAAATATAAAAACATCAACGAACTTCACTCAGTTATTACGCTAAATACTCTAATGGTGATTATAAAAATCCATTTATTTATACTGCAAAAGATACAGCAAAAATATTTCATTGAAATGTTAAAGGAAGAATAAAACAGAAGCCAGTAGGCAGTTTGTCAACAAGTGGCCACGAAAGCTTCAACAATTTTGCAGTTTAGACAATGTATAGAATATTATTTAGTTATCTGTGGCAGTCTGTGGAATATAGTTTATTTATTTAGTTAAAGAATTTGTCTGGAAATCGATTGCTGTGTATGGTATATTGTGTAAACAATTTAGAAAATGTGTGGAATATTGTTTATTTAAACAATTTATGGGGTTCAAGGCAGTGTATGGAGTATATGAAAATTGGTGGATCTTTGGTGGAGAGGAAGGATCTCATAACAGCAAATTCAAGGGTATATCGTTCATTCATAAAAGATCCAGTTTGTCAGGGGTTGGATTTCTCTTGCTCATCATTCTCTGCTGTTTGGAAAGATGTAGGTCTTGTAAGAAGTGATTACATGGGGTAAACATGTTGCATAACCTTATGTTCAGCACTGTACTCTAGGTGTCTTAACCTAATGTTCGGCCCTTTGTTGGAACTTAACCTATTGTTCTGTTAAGTAGTTTTTCATGTCACCTCTATTTCCTTAAAGGAACCCAGAATGAGGAAATTTTGGGTTTTCAGGTTATTGTGAAATAAAATACTACAGATCTTCCTCTTTAAAATGACATATTAATCTTATCTGTAGTTCAACTCCAAGTATTGAAAATATTATTTTCAATAATGTGCTGTAGAGGGCACGTCGCGACATTGAATTTCCATGGATACATGTTCATTGAAACTTCCGGTCTTTCCTAAGACTTTATATTATGTTGGCAACACGATTTGGTAGGCAATTGTTTTGTCTGCGTATTGTAGTCTTTGGATACTGTTGTTTACATTGAGCATTTGGTTATTATTGCACGATTTGTGTTGTATTTGTATTGCATAACTGGAACTTATCAAATGTGCCTCGATTTAGCAACAGAGTTTACAAGAAGAATAAGCCTCCTCTGAGGTACACTAGTGGAACTGTGACAATTTCTCCGACCTTGGGAAATGATTCTGAAAATAGTGAGGTTATTCATGAAGTGAAATCTACTCCTGTCTCTAGTACAAGCAAGAAGTTGCATGGATCAACTGAAAAATACTGCAGTTTATTGGAGAAGTGTAGTGAGGAAAATGTGAACGAAATAATTAACATTTCATTGCTTTCAAAGGTGATTGAGAGTTCAGTACTGTGTAAGGAATGTTGCAAATTCCGTATGTAAGTAAATGTCAAGCTACACATAGGACTTGCAGCAGAAATCTGTCTCCATTGTACTAGTTGTCATTACAGTGTTTCATTTTGGAACTCAGAATGTGTCGAAATAGGCCAAGGTGAAACTGATAGTGAGAAAAGCAAGTACTATGGTGTAAATATTAGATGTGTTTATGCTCCAAGGTCAATTGGTAAGGGATACTCTGCTGGTCAAATGTTTTGTGGTGTAATGAATCTACCACCACCACCAACAAAATTCTCAAAATATAACTCGGTTGTTGGATCCTATGTTGAAGATATTGCCCAAGAATCCATGAAAGAACCAGTGGAGGAGGCTGTGGCGGTGAATGAAGAAGTTCCAGATGTTCAGAATCCTCGGGACATGACTGTTGCACTAGATGGTATGTGGCAGAAGTGCGGGCACACTTCACATAATGGGGTAATAATGGCAACAAGTGCTGATAGTACAAAAGTTATAGATGTTGCAATTAAATCCAAGCACTGTAGGTGTCCTAAAAGAGTGAAGGATTAGTAAGCAGAAAACTGTCGAATGAATTACAGTGGGTCTAGTGGGGCCATGGAAGTTTCTGGTGTGAAAGACATTTTCAGTTGCTCTCTTCTGTGGTACAAGGTCAGATACCTACAGTTCCTGGGTGATGGTGTTTTGAAGTCTTTTGCTGCTGTATCTGAGCTGAAACCTTATAGAAATGATGTTACCATTACTAAACAGGAGTGCATAGGTCACGTTCAGAAACGTATGGGAACAAGACTGCGTCGACTGAAGACCACAATGAAAGGCCAAGTACTCAGTGATGGAAAACCTTTGGGTGGAGCTAAAAGATTGATAGATGAGGTAATCAACAGATTGCAGAGAGACTATGGACTGACAATAAGACAAAATACTCACAGTGTTGATGCAATGGGAAAGGCTGTAATGACACTTTACTACCACACCTTATCGACTGATGAGGAACCACTACGTGGACTATGCCCACAGGGACCCAATTCCTGGTGCAAGTACAACAAATATCAGGGATCTGAACGTGTATACAAGCATAATCACAGTCTACCAGAAACTGTCATGAAGGCTATAAAACCAATTTTCAGAGATCTTTTTGTAACTGAACTTTTGAAGAAATGTCTCCATGGACGTACACAAAATCAAAATGAGCTTGCGAATAATGTAATTTGGACCAGAATCCCAAAAAATGTGTTTGTGGAAATTCATACTCTTCATTTTGGAGTATATGATGCAATTGCTATGTACAACAAAGGTAACATTATAAAGTGCAATGTGCTGCAAAAGTTGGATCTGATGCCCGGAAAGTACATGGTGAGCACAATGATGTCGATAGACAATGAGAGGAAACGGGATGCTGAAAGGAAAGAAAAGGAGTGTGAGACACAAGCCAGACAAAGAATGAAAGGTGTGAAAAGAAGGCTAGATGGGGAGATGTCTAGTGACAGTGAAAACCCCTCTTATGGTGCTGGACTCCACTAAAATGTTAGTGAAACTTTGAAACTCGTTTTCCAAAAGTTCACTTTTTTGCCATATAAGGAACATTTTCTGCTAAACTATTAGAGATAAAGACTTAATATTTTCAAGGAATGTAAACAGTGCCAATAGACAACTTCTATCATAGCCATTTTGTGATACATAATTGATAACAGATTTTATTTCAAAGATACTATGCCAAAAAAATGTGTCAATTATTTTCAGTAACAAAATAATTAATATCTTCCCAAAAAACACCAATAAATTAAAATCCATATGGTACATGGTATTAAATATATGTAATATTATACCGTAAAAGTTTGATCATTCTGGTGTTAATAGTTCATAAGAAAATGTTCCTTACATTTAACGTTGGAGGTATAGGACGTTCCGGGTCCCCTTAAAGTATTGTACCACCTTTGATACCAAATTAAGTAATTAGTTATGTACTCCCACCATTTTCTGGTACACTTTTCGAATTTCACTTGCTTTTGAACGCCGTTTTTGGCGCATTCTTCTTTATGATCCACACCCTTAAACTATTGTACTACGTTTTACATAAGAATTATGCAAATTTACCTAGTGTTTGGCACTTAACTTGCTGTTACGCTCCATGTCACCCACTCACGCGCACCCTCCCCTTAACTACTGCACTGTCAACACCACGCTCATAAAAAAATTTATGCAAATTAATTAAATCGATGTTCTTCACAAGTATGGGGTATTTTTTTTAATTCACAGCATCCTATTGGTCGGTGAAATCGATGGAATATAGTTTAAACAAAAGATCGCTAATAAAAAACACATTCCGCCACCGGCCACCTGACGCCAACGCTGATGACTCCACACCTGCCTCCAGGAGTTGGGGTTCAACAGTGGCCCCGCAAAGTGACGACGCAACTGTCAGCTGCTTACTCTCTCACAGGTGTCTGTTCGGGTCTCACAAGTATGAGGCGGCGGCATCCCTTTCATGCTTGACACCTGAGAAATTCCTGTCGAAGCACGTGTTCACCTAGGCACCGTTATTGTCATGATGATGCATAGCTGAGGTGCGGGTCCAGCACCGAGAGATGGTTGCATAGCAGCTGAAAGGTTCTCAGTGTTATACTGACGTCACATAACTATGTAAATAACAGCCAAGTCTCTGCTCTGGACACGCTATAGAAATCAATTGCAATGTCTCCCAGAATAACAGCCTGCATTGTTCATAGTGATCCTAACGGGACATGCGAGCTGTGTCTAGCCGTGCATGCATGCTTGCCTGCCCAGGGTGGCTGACACATCGCCCCGAAATGTTCGCACAACCACCAGGACCTGTTTACGAAAATAGCCCAGAAATACACGGATTACATTCTTCCCAATGGTCCTAACGAGACATCACGTGTTCTCTTCCTGGAAATCGTGATGTCCTATTGTCAACATACGTCACAGAAACGTTAAACCTTCTCACCCCTAAAGGCCTTCATTATGTAAGTGTGCGCTCGTGGAAACACCGTTATTCATAAAAGCAGTCTTGTTGTTTGGAAAGAGAGCACTGTATAAGCACCGATGGGGAGAAATAAGAACAATTACGCAAACAGAATTCGAACGATTTTCGGTATTCTGTTGCTACTGGTCTGCAGATGTCCTAATGCCACAGTGGTGAATGAGTGACAGTATCTCATCCAGAGATGGATGGTCTGCTTCAACTTGTCTTTGAACACTTGCTTTCTCAGAACTCTCCATAGATACCTTGCCGCCACCTTGTTCAAATCAGTTTGTAGACACTCCTATGTTCCGGCACGAAGCATGTCTTGTGAATGAATGGAGCATGATGATTGGCTCTTATTGAATTTACACGCCGAATTAGTGATGCTGCAGGTCTGGAAGCACCGCCCAGCTTTTTTTTCTTTCTGCAGATAAGACTTTCAGCGGCAAAAACTGTTTTGTACAGATCACCATGTTGTAGTGACAATTAAACCCGCCTAAATGGCCTACAGATCGTCAAATACGGAAAGACTCTTACTCAATTAGACAGATTTGCCACTGAGAATGGGAGCTTGAATATTAGAGCATGGGCCGGCCGGAATGGCTGAGCGGTTCTAGGCGCTTCAGTCTGGAACCACACGATCGCTACAGTCGCAGGTTCAAATCCTGCCTCGGGCATGGATGTGTGTGATGTCCTCAGGTTAATTAGGTTTAATTAATTCTAAGTTCTAGGAGACATGATGACCTCAGACGTTGAGTCCCATAGTGCTCAGTGCCATTTGAACCATCAGAGCGTGAAACCAAATCTCCATCCCAGCAATATATCACCACATAATGTGTAGATGTAGTAAACATACAATTCGTATCCTGCGCCATACAAAATCGCCCCTTTTACGTCTTTTGTATAGCTATCGACCGCCAGACACTCCTACATATGCCGTGAAGACAGACATGTGCCGTAGGTATACTCCTCACTGCACTGGATATTTTTCCGCAGCCGATGGTCATAAGCTCAAAATGGCTCTGAGCACTATGGAACCCCACTTCTGAGGTCATTAGTCCCCTAGAACGTAGAACTAGTGAAACCTAACTAACCTAAGGACATCACACACACCCATGCCCGAGGCAGGATTCGAGCCTGCGAGCGTAGCGGTCTCGCGGTTCCAGACTGCAGCGCCTAGAACCGCATGGTCACTTCGGCCGACGGTCATAAGCCATCCACTCCTAACACATGATGAGAGCGCCCTCAGTGCACCAAAGTCACTTTCAGAACTGTTCTATAAATTCAGGGTCGGCTCCCTAAGGCACAAATGCATTACTATTTCTGGTTCTGACCTGCTTGCTTGCTTATCTACAAAGATCTCCAGACTCTGGGATTACACGAACAAATGTATTTTCCCGTGGTTTGCCATAATATTATACCATTTACGCAATACTTCTTGATATAAAGCACAAAGCAGTAACCTACTGATTGCTCACGCGACATAATTCCGAAGATATAGACTGGAAATTATTTCTCTACAGACACGAAATTGTAGCGAGGTGGATCGTGCTGTAAATCACTGAGTAACTAAAAACTTATCCTGTATGCGAAGGCCTTTTCGTGAGAAACCGAAAAAAAAAATTGAGGAAACTGATGTTTCCACAGGCGAACACTGATGTCGGTGATATAACAGATTCTAAATTATCCCTATAATTTAAGAAGTCAACTAAGGTGTTTCTCATGGTTAGAGAACCAGAAAACGTGCCTTCCACCTGTCTTTCACCTGCCAGATGCGCACACCACAATCGATGTGCTCTCAACTAAATAAAGGCGCAAAATGTGTAGAAGCAGTCAACCGAACAATTTACACGGGAGGGAATAACAGTCCGGTACAAACACACGTCCATATTGAATCTTCTCAATTTTCCGCGCGATCACGAAAGCTATCCAACACATACTAAGTGTTAGTTCGCTATTCGGGCGTCTAGAGGACGACACGGTTAAGTCAGCTACATTCCTACACCCCAACAGGCATCTGCATTCGGACAGCTCCTACCGTTAGCCGAAAGCGTGAATCATTCTAGCCACAGGTCACCAGCGCTGCACGCCAAGCATGCATTGACAGAATCGTCCCAGAAAAAAGACCGTCCTCATATATACACTCCTGGAAATGGAAAAAAGAACACATTGACACCAGTTTGTCAGACCCACCATACTTGCTCCGGACACTGCAAGAGGGCTGTACAAGCAATGATCACACGCACGGCACAGCGGACACACCAGGAACCGCGGTGTTGGCCGTCGAATGGCGCTAGCTGCGCAGCATTTGTGCACCGCCGCCGTCAGTGTCAGCCAGTTTGCCGTGGCATACGGAGCTCCATCGCAGTCTTTAACACTGGTAGCATGCCGCGACAGCATGGACGCGAACCGTATGTGCAGTTGACGGACTTTGAGCGAGGGCGTATAGTGGGCATGCGGGAGGCCAGGTGGACATACCGCCGAATTGCTCAACACGTGGGGCGTGAGGTCTCCACAGTACATCGATGTTGTCGCCAGTGGTCGGCGGAATGTGCACGTGCCCGTCGACCTGGGACCGGACCGCAGCGACGCACGGATGCACGCCAAGAGCGTAGGATCCTACGCAGTGCCGTAGGGGACCGCACCGCCACTTCCCAGCAAATTAGGGACACTGTTGCTCCTGGGGTATCGGCGAGGACCATTCGCAACTGTCTCCATGAAGCTGGGCTACGGTCCCGCACACTGTTAGGCCGTCTTCCGCTCACGCCCCAACATCATGCAGCCCGCCTCCAGTGGTGTCGCGACAGGCGTGAATGGTGGGACGAATGGAGACGTGTCGTCTTCAGCGATGAGAGTCGCTTCTGCCTTGGTGCCAATGATGGTCGTATGCGTGTTTGGCGCCGTGCAGGTGAGCGCCACAATCAGGACTGCATACGACCGAGGCACACAGGGCCAACAGCCGGCATCATGGTGTGGGGAGCGATCTCCTACACTGGCCGTACACCACTGGTGATCGTCGAGGGGACACTGAATAGTGCACGGTACATCCAAACCGTCATCGAACCCATCGTTCTACCATTCCTAGACCGGCAAGGGAACTTGCTGTTCCAACAGGACAATGCACGTCCGCATGTATCCCGTGCCACCCAACGTGCTCTAGAACGTGTAAGTCAACTACCCTGGCCAGCAAGATCTCCGGATCTGTCCCCCATTGAGCATGTTTGGGACTGGATGAAGCGTCGTCTCCCGCGGTCTGCATGTCCAGCACGAACGCTGGTCCAACTGAGGCGCCAGGTGGAAATGGCATGGCAAGCCGTTCCATACGATCGTCTCCATGGGAGAATAGCAGCCTGCATTGCTGCGATAGGTGGATATACACTGTACTAGTGCCGACATTGTGCATGCTCTGTTGCCTGTGTCTATGTGCCTGTGGTTCTGTCAGTGTGATCATGTGATGTATCTGACCCCAGGAATGTGTCAATAAAGTTTCCCCTTCCTGGGACAAAGAATTCACGGTGTTCTTATTTCAATTTCCAGGAGTGTATTTTCGCACCACGTTGGTGTAGTGGTTATGATATTAGATTGTTGCATGGACAGTCGTGAGTTCAGAACTCACCTCAACTGTAAAATTTTAATTTCTGTATATATATCGTATGTGTTCTGAATGGAGGCAGTTCGCTCCGCGCTCTTGTATGTGCAAGTGCTGAATAAACTTTCGTTAAATGAAGTTAGTGTTCGTGATTCATCTGATTACACCTTCTTCTACGTGACATTATTGTGGTGGAGGCGCTGGTTATTGGAACTTGTGATAGCTCACATAATAGACGACACAGTGGCTCCCATCAGGCCACGACAGAGCCGCCGTTTACGTGGCGAAAAACCCGAGTTCCAGCCATATCCAACAGATTGCAGTTTATCGGAGACAGAAGAAGAAGAGGACGTTACGATGACAGCAACTGTGTGCCACCATACGAGACATCCTTCCGGGTTCTCTGGTGATTATGGGCAAGATCCAAACAAGTGGCTGAAGGTATATGAGCGTATAGCCAAATTTAATAAATGGGATGAAAAATGGTTCAGCTGGCTCAAATGGCACTATGGGACTTAACATCTGAGGTCATCAGTCCCCTAAACTTAGAACTACTTAAATCTAACTAACCTAAGGACATCACACACATCCATGCCCGAGGCAGGATTCGAAGCTGCGACTGTAGCAGCAGTGCGATTCCGGACAACAAATGGGATGACACTGTGTGTTTGGCTAACGTACTTTTTCTACTTGGAGGGCACTGCCAAGCAATGGTATGAGAACAGCGAGGAGAGGTTCACAAGCTGGGAAGTATTCCAGGCGGAACTGCGTGAGTATTTCGGCGACACACAACGACTGAAGATAATTTAAAGCGCAGGGCAGAGCGTGCAGGAGTAACTACAACATCCAACATTCAAGGCGTCTTGGAACTGTGTAAAATAGTAGATCCTAGAATGAAGGAGGAAGAAGGTTGCACATCTTATGAAGGGTGTTGCTGAGGACATGTATCAAGCCCTACTCCTGAAGGTTTCGACAGCAGACGACTTCATAAAATGGTGCCAGTATATCGAGACAATGCACCGAAAAAGAATTACACGTAAGAAGTTTGAACGGCTTCCAAACTTCGTACCGATGTCTGTGATGTAGGAAGGAACTGATTTCACAGTGTTCTGCGTCAGATAGTGAGAGAGGAAGTTCAGAAAGCACTTGCATTGCACGGCGAGAAAAAAACCGAGACGCTTCAAGAGGTCATAAGGTAGGAAGTGGAACAGACATTGAACCCAATCTCTCGTCTTTCATTTCCCTTTAAAACGGTGAAAAAGTCGAGACCCAGGAAGACTGATGTCTGGAGGACCCAGGATAACCAACCAGTATGTTTACACTGCGGACGACCGGGACATGTGGAGCGCTATTGTCGAGAAAGGTGGCGGATATTTGACGACGCCAGCGCCAGAAGACAGCAGACCGACCTTAGCCGACGCCAACTCCGGGACCACGAAGATGAACAAGGAGATGTAGGTGCAGGACGACGTAGGTCACCATCGCCGCAAGCTAGCCGCTGGAGAGGACGCTCCCCAACACGCCGATCAAGGTCTCCATCGCCGTTTAGAAGCTCCAGCCGATCACCTAGCCGCCGCAACCTGGAAAACTAAAGGGTGCGATCTTCCTTGGAGGTGAGGCCACCGAAGAGAAAAATCCTCCGCCGTCGATCAGTACAATAATGATAGGAAACTACTTCGATATCCTCATGGATGGCCGACCAGCCCAAGCTGTTGTGGACTCTGGAGCATCATATTCAGTCATTTCGGAGAAGTACCGTCGCCAGTTGCAGAAATCCATATTCGTAGACAGCAAAACATCTCAGCTGAAGGTGGTTAATGGGAAATACGAGTAAAACCTACAGGAAGATGTGTCATTCGTGTGGGTATAAGTGACCATGCACAGCCCTTAGAATTCATCGTCTTACAAGAGTGTAGTCATAACGTCATTCTCGGATGGGACTTTTTGAATGCTTCTCAGGCAATTATAGATTGTGGTCGCTCGAAGATTATGCTAGACGAGATGAGACACTGTGGACAGGAAGATGCGTATCCGAGTGTGTGGAGACTATGTGTACTGGATGATGTGACCAGTCTTGCAGTCAGCGCTAGAAAGGTAACTGCCATGTGTCATGCCATGCATCAACCCATGGATCTTGTAGTGGAATGTAAGAGAAGCATACCACTGAAGAACAACTTGGTCCTTCCAGCTTCTGTCGTCTCGTTTAAGAACGGATTCGGTGAATTGTGGACAGTTAACTGTCGACGAGAACTGCAGATCCTTACGAGATGCACGTGCATAGCAAACGCTGAGCCGTTAATTGCCGAACAGCTGAGCATCATAAAAACTTCCCATGCCGAGTCTGTGGGCGAAATTAGCGCTACCACTAAGAGACAAGATATTCTGGCTCGACTATCACCAGATCTCACTAAGGAACAACAGAAGAAGGTACTTGCCATTCTTCAAGAGTTCTCTGAATGCTTCAATCCACAGGTGAAGAGCACATTAGACAAATCGACGATGAAGCACCGGATTAGCATTGGAGGCCATCAGCCAATAACACAGAGAGCACACCGTGTGTCAGCAACGTAACATTGAATAATTCGCGAGGAGGTAGAGAAAATGATGAAGAATGACATCATTCAGCCTTCGCAGGGCCCATGGTCGTCACCAGTAGTTCTCGTCAGAAAGAAGGTTGGCAGTTGGCGCTTTTGTGTTAATTACAGGAAGCTTATTCAGATAACTGAGCGGGACGTTTACCCCCTTCCACGAATTGACGATAAACTAGATTGTCTGAAGGGGGCTAAGTTTTTCCCAACCATGGACATGTACTCGGGATACTGGCAAATCGAAGTAGATGAGGCTGATCGTGAGAAAACTGCATTCATCACCCCTGAGGGCCTATATGTGTTAAGGTAATGCCGTTTGGTTTGTGTAATGCACCAGCAACTTTTGAACGGATGATGGATAATCTTCTACGTCACCTGATGTGGACGATGTGTTTTTGTTATTTAGATGACATTATAGCGTTCTCAGAGACATTTGATGGACATATAAAAGCACTGAGGGCCGTTCTTACGTGTCTCCAACAAGGCGGATTGAAACTTAATCCAAGAAAGTGTCTCTTTGGAGCAAAAGAAATCAAAATACTCGGACACGTTGTGTCACGCGAAGGTGTACGGCCAGACCCAGAAAAGGTGAGATCTATAACGGAACTTCCTATTCCTTAAAGTATTAGAGATGTGAAAAGCTTCCTCGGATTATGTTCTTATTACTGTCGTTTTATCAAAGACTTTTGCACCAAAGCCAGGCCACTCGAAGAGTTGTTAAAAGCCGATGCTAAATTTATCTGGGGTGGTGCTCAACAAGATTCTTTCGATGTGCTGCGAAAACTCTGACGACTGACCCTGTACTTGGTCTGTATGATGATAGAGCACCTACAGAACTACACACGGATGCCAGTGGGTATGGGATCGGTGTTGTTCTGGTGCAAATTTCGGATGGAAACGAGAAGGTTATAGCCTATGCTTCTAGTACACTTACAAAAGCCGTGAGAAACTACTCAACTGCAGAAAAAGAACGTCTTACTGTGATCTAGGCCATGTGCAGATTTCGACATTATCTCTATGGAAGGTCATTCACAGTTGTTACAGACCATCATTCGCTTTGTTGGTTGACAGGTCTTAAAGATCCAACAGGACGATTCGCCAGGTGGGCACTACGTCTTCAAGAGTATGACATTGCCATAGTGTACAAAAGTGAAAGAAGACACCAAGATGACGACTGTCTCTCAAGAAACCCTGTGCAAGACCATCAAGACTTTGATGAAGATAGTGACTGTCTCGCTGCACTCCAGGATCTTTCTGCTGAGCAGAAGAAAGACGCCAAGATATCTCAAATTATTCTTGTCTTGAATCGGTCAGAAGATGTGAAAGGACAATTTAGGGTAGTTAATGGATTAATTTGCAAGAAAAACTTTGATCCATTTGGAAAGAGGTGGCTACCAGTGATTCCTAAACACATGGGCTTAGATGTTCTACAGAAATTCCAAGACAAAATTTTTCTTAATCCAACACCGAGGTCGCAATCTGCTTTGTCGATATGAGCTCTCGAGAACAATGGGGTAACTTAATCTTACGATCATAAATTATGGATCAAAACAACAAACATAAATCAATAATGTAATAATGAAGAGTTTACTTATTCTTCATGTCATCCCAACAAAACATTATCATTAAATATAGAAAGACTAACAAAAAATATAGAAAAATAAAATGTTAAGCTTTATAGGGTTGGGACTGACCTCCTCGGACGATATCCAACGTCTGCTAGTGGCAATAAATGGATTATTGTTTGCATTGATTACCTGACACGCTACGCCATTGCAAAAGCCGTGAAAACAGCCAAAGCATTCGAGGTAGCAAAATTCATCATGGAAGACATTATATTAAAACACGGTGCCCCAAGGTCGTTACTTACGGATCGAGGGAAAGTTTGTCAATCGAATCTTGTGACAGAGATAAACTATCGGTGCAGCATTACTCGTCACATGACGACTGCCTACTATCCGCAAACTAACGGGCTTACTGGACGCCTTAATAAGACATTGGCCGACATGCTACAAATGTTCGTCAATGTTGAGCGGAGCAACTGGGATGAGGTGCTACCTTTCGTGACGTTTGCATACAACACCACCAAACAAGACACCACAGGATTCAACGCCATTTTTCCTGGTGCATGGGCGTGAGGCCACTACGACAATGGACACCGTGTTTCCGTTACATCCTGATGACGTGGACGATGACTACATCGGCCAGGTGTTAACCAGAGCTGAGGAAACTCGGCAGTTATCTCGACTCCGCACGCTGCAGGCGCAAGAAAACGATCCCCGAAGGTATGACTCGAGGCACCGCCCTGTTGTCTACCAGCCTGGTAACCTCGTATGGATCTTCACTCCTGTTCGCAAGGCTGGTCTCTCTGAGAAGCTCCTCAGGCGCTACTTTGGACCTTATAAGGTTGTAAAACAGTTGCCTGATGTTACTTATGAAGTTGAAGATTTCTGCCCCGACAAAAGACGACGGAAGATCAGAAATACGGTCCACGTCCTTCAAATGAAGCCCTATAAGGATCCTGCAACCTAGGATAAATTCAAAGCTCCAGCGACAGGGAACAAGCGGAAAGGTGACGAAGAACGTAGTGGCAAGAGAAGTACTAAGAAGGCCACCGCCAGGGCGAACATCAGTCATCGGGAGTCGGAGTACGCAGGACCGATGACTCGTTCCCGAACTAGGAGGACGTAACACCGAGATGCTGTTCTCTTAAGGAGGGAGCAATGTCGCAGAAGAAGCTGAGTAGCCCAGTCACCGTGGTGTAGTGATTATGATACTAAACTGTTGCAGGGAGGGTCCTGAGTTCAAAATTCACCTGAAATGTAAAATTTTAATTTCTATACTCGGTTCGAGTACATTCTAGAAGTATTCACAATGGGCATGAATCATTGTACTGGAATGTTCTCTAACTGTATACAGGGTGGTCCATTGATACTGACCGGGCCAAATATCTCACGAAATAAGCATCAAACGATAAAACTACAAACACGAAACTCGTCTAGCTTGAAGGGGGAAACCAAATGGCGCTATGGTTGGCCCGCCAGATGGCGCTGCCATAGGTCAAACGGATATCAACTGCGTTTTTAAAATAGGAATCCCCATTTTTTATTACATACTCGTGTACAACGTAAAAAAATATGAATGTTTTAGTTAGACTACTTTTTTTGCTATGTGATAGATGGCGCTGTAATAGTCACAAACGTATAAGTCCGTGGTATCACGGAACATTCCGCCAGTGCGGACGGTATTTGCTTCGTGATACGTTACCCGTGTTAAAATGGACCGTTTACCAATTTGCGAAAAGGTCGATATCATGTTAATGTATGGCTATTGTGATCAAAATGTCCAACGGGCGTGTGCTGTGTATGCTGCTCGGTATCCTGGACGACATCATCCAAGTGTCCGGACCGTTCGCCGGATAGTTACGTTATTTAAGGAAACAGGAAGTGTTCAGCCACATGTGAAACGTCAACCACGACCTGCAACAAATGATGATGCCTAAGTAGGTGTTTTAGCTGCTGTCGCGGCTAATCCGCACATCAGTAGCAGACAAACTGCGCGAGAATGGGGAATCTTAAAAACGTCGGTGTTGAGAATGCTACATCAACATCGATTGCACCCGTGCCATATTTCTATGCACCAGGAATTGCATGGCGACGACTTCGAACGTCGTGTACGGTTCTGCCACTGGGGGGAAAAAAAAAAGGTTCAAATGGCTCTGAGCACTATGGGACTTAACGGCTATGGTCATCAGTCCCCTAGAACTTAGAACTACTTAAACCTAACGACATCACACAACACCCAGTCATCACAAGGCAGAGAAAATCCCTGACCCCGCTGGTAATCGAACCCGGGAACCCGGGCGCGGGAAGCGAGAACGCTACCGCACGACCACGAGCTGCGGACGCCACTGGCCACAAGAGAAATTACGGGACGATGACAGATTTTTTGCACGCGTTCTATTTAGCGACGAAGCGTCATTCACCAACAGTGGTAACGTAAACTGGCATAATATGCACTATCGGGCAACGGAAAGTCCACGATGGCTGCGACAAGTGGAACATCAGCAACCTTGGCGGGTTAATGCATGGTGCGGCATTATGGGAGGAAGGATAATTGGCCATTTTATCGATGGCAATCTAAATGGTGCAGTGTATGCTGATTCTACCGATGTTACTACAAGATGTTTCACTGCATGACAGAATGGCGATGTACTTTCAACGTGATGGATGTCCGACACATAGTTCGCTTGCGGTTGAAGCGGTATTGAATAGCATATTTCATGACAGGTGGATTGGTCGTCGAAGCACCATACCATGGCCCGCACGTTCACCCGATCTGACGTCCCCGGATTTCTTTCTGTGGGGAAAGTTGAAGGATATTTGCTATCGTGATCCACCGACAATGCCTGACAACATTCGTCAACGCATTGTCAGTGCATGTGCGAACATTACGGAAGGCGAACTACTCGCTGTTGAGAGGAATGTCATTACACGTGTTGCCAAACGCATTGAGGTTGACGGACATCATTTTGAGCATTTATTGCATTAATGTGGTATTTACAGGTAATCACGCTGTAACAGTATGCATTCTCAGAAATGATAAGTTCGCTGAGGTACATGTATCACATTGGAACAACCGAAATAAAATGTTCAAACGTACCTACGTTCTGTATTTTAATTTAAAAAACATACCTGTTACCAACTGTTCGTCTAAAATTGTGAGCCATATGTTTGTGACTATTACAGCGCCATCTATCACAAAGCGAAAAAAGTGGTCCAACTAAAACATTCATATTTCTTTACGTACTACACGAATATGTAATAAAAAATTAGGGGTTCCTATTTTTAAAAAACGCAGTTAATATCCCTTTGACCTACGGCAGCGACATCTAGCGGGCTAACCGTAGCACCATCTGGTTTCTCCCTTCAAGCTAGACAATTTTCGTTCCTTGTAGTTTCTTCGTTTGACGTTTATTTCGTGAGATATTTGGCCCGGTCATGATCAATGGACCAGTCTGTATATACCGTATGTTTTCTGGCCAGAGGCAGTTCGCTCCGCACTCTTGTATGTGCAAGTGCCGAATAAACCTTCATTAAGTGAAGTTAGTGTTCGACATTCATCTAATTACACCTTCTTCTACGTGACAATATGTATTTTCCATCATTTTTCGCAATTCTATCCAAAATTGTATAAGGCTATTATAATAAATCTGTCATTAGTTTTAGTCCGGAAAGAACCCAGATTTGGCAGAGCTCAATATATCCTGTAATACCTAAACAAAGCTATTGGATAGTTCTGAGATTTGAAATACTGCTGAGAGTGATGGCTATATTTGTAAAAAATTCATATCAAATTATATAGACATATCTAATGTCAAAAAATAAAATATGAACTAATCAGTAATGGGTAGTATGTGTGACTGGATAGACAAAAAGTATCAAAATATGTGAGGGCATACTGAAATGTAATGTCTCCAAGTTTTTCACGAGCAAACTATTAAAGCTTTTCAAATAATACAAACATTTTACATCTTCATTCTTCATGTTTACATATTTGCAGCCTTTTGCTGCTAGAGTGCACCAAATTGTAGCATGTAACATGGTGGTATGTGACATAGCTAAGTTGGATCATGCAGAATAGCATGTTGTAATCAAGTTTCTAAATTGAAAGAGTTCATCCACAGCCCTGCTTCAGCATGACATTCCCAGACCACACATGATCACTGCGACATCTGCAACAATCCATTGCCTTGTGTTGACTCTCATTGCTCATCCTCTATACAGTCTCGACTTGGCCTCATCTTGTTTCCATCTGTGTACAAAACTTAAAGTACACAATCAATGACTTTACTTTGATAGTGATGAACCAGTGCAAGCAGAGGATAGGTTGTGGCTCTGTCAACAAAGTCAAACATCCTATGGCGAGAGTTCAACAAACTGCGGCTCTCATTGGGAGAAACATTTTCATCACTGGGGAGACTATGTTGTGAAATAAGTATGCAGATATGAAGAGTAGAGTGTTAATAACATATGTTTTATTTAAAAAGCGTTAAGGATTTTCACATAACAAACTGGAGGCATTCCTTATCAGCACACCCTCATAGGTGTTGCCATTCAACAATGTGTATGTTCCTTGACAGGTTTAATGTTTTCTATAAGTGATGTGTGACACAATGTCAATAAAAGTAGCATGAGACTAGTTAATAAAATGTTTGAGAAATTTAGCTTGGTAAAAGAAATTAAAGAGTTACTGCAGATTTTAAGCTGCCACTGAAAATATAGCAACAATGAATGAGCAGTAGATTCAAATTAAGGTGTGAAATATGCTAGTGACCCACTAAATTCTTCTTCACTTTTACTAGCAAACATGGGCCCAGACAGATAGTTAATGAAATTTAATATGTTGTGAAGAGTAGCCTATACAGCATTTGTTCCAGATATAATACAAAAGAATGTTTCAGAAGATGGAAACTCCAGGTAGGAATGTCTTCCACTGTGTTTATTTGCTGCCCTCTGCCAATGCATCTCTCCATCTTTCCCCACTGCTTCACTTTTTTGCTCCTTTTTCCCCACCTTGCTGCCCCACAACCTCCTGAAACTGTGTCTGTTGGTGTTCTAGTCCCAGCACACTCCACTAGACAGTTTCTCTCCCCACTCATACACCATACACTACTATCCTTTCCCCTTCTCCCCCCCCCTTCCATGCAACCCCCTCCCCCCCTCCCTCCCCCTCCTTGACATTGCTACTTGCATTTCTCAATTTCTCATAATAATTGCATTCCAGCCCAAGAAGATGGAGTTGCCGGCCACATGTGCATGAGGTGTACGTGCTTTTGTGTATGAATGGTGTGTTTCTCTCTTTTACTGATGAAGGCTGTGGCTGAAAGTATGTAAATGTATTTTAATTGTGATTGTCTGCAACAAAAGAATATTTAAAATTAGTTGCTTAATTTTTGATAATTATTATTTGATCATAACTGAAAACATATCCTGGTGCTATGTAGGAATGTCAAAGTAATAAATAAATACAATTTTCTGAATAGATTCAGTGCCAACTTAATATGAGATGGCTAATGTGCATCTATCCATGTGTTTGATACTACCAACTATTTTTATTTAATTAAAAGAAAGAGACATACTTTTTTGGGTCATCAGTCTTCTGACTGATGCAGCTCACCATGAAATTGTCTCCTGTGACAGCCATCTTAGACTAGCACTGTCACCCAAGGTCCTCAATAATTTGTTGGATATAATCCAATCTCTGTGTTCTCCTAAAATTTTTACTCTCTATTGTTCTCTCAAGTACCGTGGAAGTTATTTCTTGATGTCTTAACACATGTCCTGTCACCCTGCACCCTCCTTGTGTCATTGTTTTCCATGTGTTCCTCTTCTCAATGATTCTTCAGAGAACCTCTTCATTTTTAATCTTATCAGTCCACCTAATTTTCAATATCCTTCTATAGAAGCACATCTCAAACCCTTAAAATCTCTTCTTTTCTGGAGACATACTATGAACTATTTAAAAAGGCCAGGAGAAAATCTTTCAGTTGTACTCCAAGCATACAATGGGGCTGCTCTATAACATTTTCTGTTCTTGTAGAGGGTCAAATCTCCATCCATAGCCATCACAGCTTTGGCCAGCATTGACATATAGCTACCAGAACATGGTATGTACACCACTCCTGTGCTACGATGTTTTTACCCTCTGAAATAAAATAGTGAGCTACTGCATAATACCCTTTACTTTATGAAATCAGATTAATATATAAGGCCCTCCCTCCAAGAGTGTTTCATCTGAAATTATAGTTTTTGCTTATCACTGTCTGTACTCAGTGAGGCCTCACAAAGGTACACATCATGTTCTATTCCAGTGATAACAGTACCACATCAGTGTAGAATCCGTGTCTAGTGTGCTTATTTACATTGCAACTGTGACTAGAGTGGAGTAATGATATACAGTTTGGATTTTGGTGTGTTAAGGTCTTGGCTCGCAGTTGGTGAATAGATGACAAAATACTGCTTGTATTCACGAAAGTGTGTACCAACACAATGGATGAAATATTAAAACCCATTGCTTTATCAAATGAAAGGAGAGTTTAATTTACTAAAGGTTATGGTTCACCTGTCATAAAGAAATGTTGAACATAATGCCTCACACCATGTAGTTATGTGAAAAAAGTAAGCCATATGCCAGCATTTGAGTTCACATTTTCCTTTTCCTCATTTCCACAATCAACCACAGCACAAACAAAATACAGCATTCTATGTACATACATCCTGCTCATCTCCTCTGATCAGCTATTGGACCATATCTTCATTCCCTGCTTGTCAGAAAAGGTGCCAAGTATATTCAACTTTACCAAGTTGGCAAACATTTAAGTAACCCAAAAATTATTTTCACAGTCAGAGTTACTAATTTTCCTCTCACTCTTCCAATTTCTAACATTTTGGTGATGATCAGATGTTTGAATCCCTCATTTATGATTCATATACGCTGAATATCTTCTTTTTGCACTACAGCAACATCTAGTAAATTACCTGATTCTATGACTGTGGTGTCCTTACCCTAATTGTTACCAATTCTGTGCACATTTCACTGACTTTTTTCTGCTGTATTGGAAGAAGTGACTTGTAAGATTGCTAGCTTAGAGTTCATTGGCTGTTTTTGAGTGCTTTTATCAATATTTAAGCTACCTCTGATTCATTGTAGTGTGGAAACTTTTTATGTTTCTTGATATACATTTGTAGTTTTCACTTTTCAGTTCCTTATATCTGACTTTGTGAAATATAATAGATGTCAATAAGGATTCTATTAAAGAATTTAACGATTTTTATTATAAATTATGATAAATTTTAATGCACAATATCATAAGATTGCTCTCCAGATATGACTCAACTAGAGAAATAATTTTTATCTCTCACAAATTAAATATTCTAATTGAAAAGGAGAGAGGTATGATACTCACAGAGGGAGAAGTAAACAGTAATTATGCAGAAGCTAGTCAAGGGAAAAGAGAATTCTTTCCTGACAATAAGTTTTCAAACTTTAATTATGTTAGATTACAGAAATATAAATCTTTTCTTCTCCACTTTCTCTCGTCTGAATAGCTTATTCACTCTAATTCCACTAATTTTGTTCTGACAGTTCTGATGAAGCTTTTAACAAAATACAGGGTGTACATTAAGTACGGGAACACTTTCAATTATTTATTGCACAAGAACTAAACATTGTACAGATGTCATACATATTGCATTTTGAAGAGAAACTCTGAAAGATTTTTAAAAACATTCAATATGCGAACCATGAGTGACCTGGCAGATGTCAATACGGTAATCAAATTCTTGCTATTCCCGTGTTGGCATGGAATTGTCGACTGCGGCAGTTGCTTCCCATATTCTCTCCCGGAGCTCTGCTACATCAATTGGTAGAGGCAGTACATACAGCAGATCTTTAATGTCTCCCCACAGAAAAAAGTCACACGGAGTGAGATCTGGTGATTAGGGAGGCCATTTCATGAAACAGCTGTCCCCTTCTGTAGCATGACTGAGCCATCGATGTGGCAGCTCCGTGTTCAGGTACCCACGGACTTCACGATGAAAATGGGGTGGAGCCCCATCCTGCTGAAAGATGAACAGAGAGTCCAATTGCATTTGAAGCATCAGCCATTGCTGCTACATGCCCATGTAGGAATATTCAGTGACAGTGCTCTTGGCAAAGAAGAATGGCCCGTACAGTTTTTGACGCGACGAGGCACAAAAAGCATTTACCTTTGGGGAATCACACTCAAATTCAATACATTCATATGGATGCTTTGTACCCCAGATTCAACAATTATGCCTGTTCACTTTCCCATTAGGGTGAAAAGTGGCTTCGTCGCTAAAAATTAAGTGATCAGGAATGCTGTCCCCATCCTCATTCAATTGTTGCAACTGCGAACAAACCTCAAAACTCTTGTCTTTGTCATTGTCATTGAGCTTCTGCGCTAGCTCCAATTTGAATGGTTTCATAGACAGCTTCTGTTACAGGACTTTCCACACTCTCATTGGAGCCATTTTGAGTTCATGGGATGCAGGACTCACCGATTTCTTTGCACTCCTTATGAATGTGTCTTGTATATGCTCCACATTCACTTCACTCACACTGGGACATCTGCTTCTCTTTGCCGGGCTTAAGCAACCCATCGTAACGAATTTGTTGTGCCAATGGCAGTGTGTGATTTGTGCTTTTACCAGTGGGGGGGATGTCTTAGGAGGTTAGTATAATTATATATGTTACTAGCTTGGACCGTGGCGTTACCCATGGTTAAACAGTTATTTATAAATAGATGTTAATGCCGAAACTCACTATTCATGCGTATGCACTATCAGAAAAGCCACTTTGTGAGATGTTTTAGTAAACCGAACAAATTTAGATCTCTCCTGAGTTGATCAGGAACCATCATGTCTCAGTTTTTCAAAAAGATGGGTAAGAGAACTGGACTTTCAAGAAAAGCTCGAAAAGCATTAAATGAGGAAGCGACCCAATGTACGTGAAGAATACGGCCTAGTTTTAATAGCTGCAAGGATAATTCTTGTGAAACACTTTGTAGTAGTCTCTGATTTTTGGGACTTCGAGAAAACACAGAATATAAGGAATCTAAAAAAAAAAACCTGTATGTGGTATACATCTGCTACATCATTCATAACATCATGGACAGCTAATTTCATTTTGTGGTTCATACAATGAACGACAGTTAAATCCTTATGTAAATGACTACGCAGTAGAGCGGCTACGCCTTTGTAAGGTGCAAGCATTGTTGAGCTACCATCTGTTGCAATACCTACAAGGTGGTTTTTTAGTTCATCATTTGTAATGCCATACTTTTCAAGAGCTGCTAACAGTGTGCTGAAAATACGTTCTCCTGTCCCACTTTCTTATTCAACAATGTCAAAAAAAAAAAAAAAAAAATCGCAAGCAATTCCCTCAAAGGACAAACATATATATATTATTAAACAAGTTTTATTGGAAACTGTTGTACTTTCGTCCATCATGATACAAGCTCGCAAGTAAACGGATGATGCACCTTAGATGAAAGCAACAATGACAACATGATAATGATGATTTAGTTCTAAACATTTTGAAATGCTTAACTACTACATGCATGGAAAGCTGCATCAAATCAGTCTCTGGACTGAAGACAACAACAATAACTACCAGATAACACTTTTTCAAAATTAATAAGCAAACATATTAATAGTAAGACTGTATTAAAAACTTTCAGTGTTTGGCTCCACAAATTTAAATTATATGTAAAGTTTTACTCCAGTGCATGGGAAATAAACATCCCAGGTTGGGATGCATAAACTAAAACCAGAGGAGGGGATGGTCTGATGCAGAGAGGGGGAATCCCCCCCCATCCCCCCCTGCAAATCGCACACTGGCCAATGGTAAATGACCTTCCTTTTTGGTGGCTTCTTACTGTACTTGGTTCTAAACATCCATTGAACAGCTGTAGCACAATTGTTTTTGTTGAACTCCAACACACAGAAAGCTCACTCTGTATACCTGAACTTGCCATGTTTGTGACTAGCTATGACTATTGGCAAATTACCAAACTATGCTGTGGCAGTATACGTGAAGAAAAACTTTCAGGGTTTCTCTTCAAAATGACATATGTATGATTCTGTGCAATGTTTGGTTCTTGTGCAATAAACAATTGAAAGTGTTCCCGGACTTTATGTACACCCTACACATTTAGTCTGACCATGATAAAAGAAACTTTCAATAAATTTTTATCAGAAATTTGTACTCATGAAACACGTAATTTCATTTTATTCCTGAAGTATTGCAAATATGTCAAATGTTGGTATACAATCTTTCTCTACCTACAGATCATCAAATAAGAAAGCTGAGTATGATGAATTCCTCTCAGGAAATCAGCTGAGTAATATCTTTATTTCAGAGCAATGTTTTCACATGCTTTTACTTGTCATCTTTTGGTGAACTGTCTGGATCCTGCCAGATGCTGACATTTTTCCATTTTGGCATGTATCTTTCACTTCTCAGAATAACACCAAGCAGACCATGATGCATCAAGTGTTGACTTGCCAGTCCATCCTGTCCATTGTTGTAACTTGTATCAAGGAATGCTCTGGCAAAATTGTGATAGTATATATTTCCAAGTGGAGCTAATGTAGAAGCCTCTGTCCCTATTAACTAGATTTTCATGCACCCTTATTTCTATCACTTCCTTGATTATAGAATCCTACAAACCCCTGGTATAACATAAAACCTATATGTCTTTGAAGTTGAATGGGTGTCCCTTTTAGATACTCTGCTCCACTACTGCTAACTTGCCTGTGTAATGGAAGTGGATGTTCCTTACAGATTCTACTCTTTGCTGTGAGATGTGGCATTGTGTTTGGCCAATGTATTGGCAGCCACTTTCACATGTGATGCTGCAAACATGGAAGTGACAGAAATAAGAGTGCATGAACTCTAGTGACCAGAGACTGTGGATTCCTTTGCAGCTGTGCTTGGTATGAGGTTTTATCAAAAATTTGCCAGGAGTGTTCTGTGATTAGAGTACCAGCAACAGACAGGACAGATAGCAGGCATGGCATTTGACATGTAGCTGCTCCATCACCAACTCTGTTCCCATCATTTGGGATTTCCGCTTCTGAATGTGTGCAGTTGGTTGATCTCATGTGATTCCAGCAAATGGGAGATATTACCCAAAATGGATAAATAGCCATATTTGAGAGGACCCATACATTTTGCCAGAAGATGACAAGGAAGAAACTTGTCAGCAACACCAAGAAAGACTGACTTTGTTTAACTGGAAATAGCTTAATATTCAATTACTGCTGGTCAGGTATGGAGAAAGGGGTTGGCACTTCCATTAAGAAGGAATGACCTGCACTTTCAAGCTTGCACTGCAGAAGCAGCATTTCATCGAAACTTAGCAGTAACAACCACAAGACACAGGGTTTCAAATGAAATTTATAAAATACATTGAGGTCTTTTAAATTTATTAGCTTGAAAACTGAATGATGAGATTTTAATTTAAAATATTCAGAGCTCATGTATTCAGAGCTATTGCAGAGTCCCTTGTGATTTTGTACAATCCATTTCCCTCTTGCAATTTGCAAGAGTTAACTGAATAATTAGCAGTGGCAAAGTCAGCAGTTTTCCAAGCACATCATGACTAAAAAGAAACACTATAGTCAATGATTCTTTAGATAATGATGCTCAACTGCTGACATTTCAAATTATGGTGCATGGCATAATAAAAAGTGAAAACCTAAGGTTAATGAATGAAAAACAACCTGAAGAATTCATGGAATTTTAGCAAAATACAGACTGGATAGGTGTTCACAAAACATTTGTTGTAATTGAACAACATACTGTATTCTATAATACAGGCATAGATTGCTATGAAATGTCTTGTCATAAAGAATTTACCTTTGTAAGAAGCTTAAATTTTTTAACCATTAGGTTATGAACACCATCATATTGTCATGCGAAACATGGAGGAGACTCTACTTAATATGTTGGACAAAACTGGTACTGTAAAATTCCAAGAAAAGTTACCAGAGCATCAAAATATATGTAGTATCAAGAAATAATAATCTTCTCTAATCAATGAGATAAGAACTGTTTGAAAAACACTAAAAGAGTGAGATAAAAAAATGAGGAAATTTGCAGAGGTAAAGATGCTGACTCAAAACAGACTCACAGTTGCAGACACTTTTGATAATGTTTTTCTGTCAGTAATCAGTAACAGATAATTTAGGTTTGAACAGTTTCATAATAGATATGCAACAGTTTCTTGTCAACGTCTCCCAAGAAAAATTGGGCAAAATTCAAGTACATCCAACATCTGTAACAGATGTGTTCAGTGTTATTAACCATCTTAAAAATAAATGTTCAGGTGGTTAGAATGAAGTTAGTTTAGTTCTCAAAAAAGACTGAACTGGTTATCTTTACCTTGACAGATGATAGATCACAATCAATAAAACATGAATTACTGCCATTAGATATATTTTGTGAATTGGTTGCAAGTGTTGATTTAGCAAACTATACTACCTTATGCAAATGTTGAAATATTATGGAATAGTAGGCAAAGCAAATTCATGAGCTTTGTATTGTATCCATGACAGAAAGCAGTGTGTACCAGTTCCTTATCAGTTGTGTAGTAATAGGTACTCTAAATTTAAGGCAATCTGGTTTGTTGCCCCACAGGATTCTACTTGCATTCCTTTGTTGTTTCTTATATTAATACCTTTTTCCCATGGTATTTTCAGGTGATGCAGGTATAGAAATATGTCAGCCCTCTTACTAAAAAAATTATCTAACAAAATATTAGAAAACATAAACAAGGTTAAAGGTAAATGGTTTGCCATGGAATTATGACAAAACTCAGCATGTAGAATTCAGTAGATCTCATACAATTCTGAAAACTATACAAATAGTCTATTCAGATAATGAAATTCAAGAACTAGGCAGTGGTCTGGTTCTGGGTCTATGGAAGAGTCACAACCTGAATTAGAAACATTACATTCTATAATTAATGAAATTTCTTGGTTCATCTGCACCTGCAATATACTTCATTGCAGTTGTGGGTGATATAAAAAATGAATAAATTCGTTTATTTTTAATATTTTCATTCCTTAATGAGTTACACAATCATCTTGTTGAGAAAACTCATCTTAACAAAATTATTTATGTCTTTCATTATTATAAATTTTTCTCTATTCTGTCAAAAGACATCAACAATACCATGTGGATCTTGTAACTATAAGAAGTTATATTCATATATTGATTAAGACATTCTAATTACTGTTTGAAGTCACTTTTATGAATCAGTTATGCAAAAGTTAGGATTTATTTTTTATTTCCTACCCCTGTCCCTACATTGAGTAAGTTCTCAGGCTCTAAGCGTATCATACACAATTCAGTACCAAAATGCAAGTAAAAAAGACAAGAATTTTGTGGATGAGATGAGTTGCCAAAATTACATAATTTATAATGAAAAACTATTCTATATTTATCTAATTTTGTCAAAACTTGTTCATACGCTTCTATCGAAATACATAAAGATAAAACACTGGAGTAACTGAATGGGTGTTTGAGTACTGTAACAAAGAATGCAACAATAGTGGGAATTATTGACTTGTAATATCATTTCTTCATTAGTACACACATTGACAATTTCTCAAAAATGTACATATGTTTATAAAAATATTTTACTTTTAAATGTACATGTGTTTTATATCGTGCCACTCCCAACATCAAAAATTTAGAATATTACAATATTCTCATAGATTTCAGAGGCTTTAGATTTAGCCTATAATTAGATTGTTGTAGTTTTCATTTGTGGTGGAATAACATTTTTATGCGTATTTGTTTAGCTCTGATACTTTTTCTTTACAAACTAAAAGTTTAATTATCATTAAATAATTTCAGTATATAATCACAACATACATCAAAAAACTGATTTCAAAACCATACAATTTTAATTTCATTGTCAATACTGTACAGTTTTCAGATAAGAAAAAAGCTATCAAAGTGATTGAGCTGACAATATTACTGCAATGTATTTTTAATGATTAAGTGCAAAATTTCAAAAACGGAACCTTATGCTTACACATCACTGCTTTCACATTTCTTCACATTTAGTCCTTCTCATATAGATGTTCTGCTGATATGTTTTGCCCTATAGACAGGCTTTAAAAAAAAAGAAAGGAAAGGAACAAGACTCATATGTCATATTTTATGAATTTGATTTTTTAAACTCTTGAGTCAGTGTAAATAAGGCAGTGGCAATTGGAATGATAAGGAACTACTGTCTTTTTTTTCTGAATCAAATAAAAAAAATAAAAAATAAAAAAGGATGCAGAACTAAACCAAAATTTGAATTTAGAAAGCCCCTGAGGTGTTCTCTAGTAAATTGCAGGAGTGTGGTCAGAAAAGACACTGTATTCATTATGTGAGTTGGGGTAAATTATCCAGATGTTGTGACAGGATTAGAATCCTGGGTGAGTGGAGATAGAGGATTTTCTCTGATTATATCACATATATGGAAGAGATGGGAGTGGGAGGTGGGGTTGAGGGTAATGGGGGGGTTCACTTTAATGCATCATGAAATACTTGCATGCTAGCAGACTCTTTTCTGATACTGTAATGAAGTTCTGGGAGCACAGCTCTGCAATTGTAGTGAGGTAAAGATGAATATTCTTTCTATGCATAGAGTAGAAATGACAGAAAGGGATCACAGGTTAGTTGAAAGATTGCTGGACTGTGGGAACCTAGCTGATAAGCTAACCAAGACAGATAGAAGTGTAACAACTGGGGAAGACTTCAACAATCTAGAAGTATGTAGGATGAAAAAGTGGGCTCACAGGAACAAAATCATCTCATAGCATACAGGCTAATGAGGGAGGAGGGAAAGGCAGATAGTCTGTATCATAAAATAAAAGAGTTATAATTTAAGTGAAGTGTTTTAGATAAAGCCCGTTAACACATACTTGAAAACATTTTGAAGGAAGAGGTGACAGTAAATAGCAGTTGTGGAAGTATTTTTAGAAGACCAAAGCAGGAACAGGTGCTGTTTGTCAAAAAGCAAACATGAAGGAAATAGAGGAATATCTAACTATGTGGAATCACTAGATAAATACAAGAAAAGATGTTAGCTATGTACCACTACAAGATACCAAGAAATACTCATATTCAGTGTACTATACTAGAACAGTGAGAATAACAGGAAGGAAAAAATAGAATGCAGAGAAATAAGATCAACAAAGGCCATCATAGTAAAAATTGCCTAAAGGCCTTGCTGAAGAAATCAAATAAAGTTGAAAAAAGAGTGAAAGCAAAAAATATATATTTTGGATCAATTGGTAGTAGAGGGGAGAGAGGTGAAGAAGCATTTTTGGGTGTGTAAGTAATTAGAAACTAGCTCAAAGGACAACATCAATGACACACCAGAAATCAAAATATTGTCACATGATGCAGGTAAATTAGAACTGGTTACGAACAGTGTAGCAAAATAGTGGGTATAAGAGGGGAGGAGCCCAGAGAGAAGTAAAGGAATGAGAGAGAGATACGGTTGGTGAACTGAAATATATCAGCAAGGAAATATGCAACACTAAAAGAGAATGGACATAAAAAAGCTATCAAGAGTGGACAGAATACATGGAGAAATTCTTAAGGCCTTGAGCTGGAGTTTTGTGCTTCACTTCAGATTCCTGAATGTCTTCTGCTTAACAACAGTGTGTCTCAGATGAAGGGAAAGAAGCTGAAGTAATTGGTGTTTATCGGGGAAAGAGGATGAGGAGAATAGCAAAAACTGCAGACCAGTTTTCTTTACTTGCAACACAAGCAAAATATTTGAAGCAACTGTAGATAGATATATTAGAAACTCTTTTTAGAACACAGGGTAGTGAGAGAATCAACACGGACTTCGATCAGTGTTTTTTGTGAGGAACAACTATATAGTTTCCACCAGGATATATCAGAAGTAACTGACATCAGAGTATAACTTTACTATATAGCTACAGATTTCTCCAAAGTTTTGTTTAGGGTAAACCATGTGATACTGATAACTAAACTGCAAGGGCTGGGATTTGATTAAAGAACAGGTTCCTGGATCAAAGATTATTTATATCAAAGACAGCAGGGGGGGAGGGTGCGGGACTTCGAAGTGATGATAGCTACCTTAAAGATATACGTACAAAGGCAATAACTGTCATTGTTGTTTTTGACTTATGTCAATGGTACTAGTGATGTACTACAATCAGAAGTAAGACTGTTTTTTAATGAAATAGATATGCATCAGGAGATAAAAAGCTGAGAATGGTTTGAGATACTGTAGATGGATGTCAGAGTCATCAGAAACTTGATTGTAAGAAATGGAGTGCTCGCATGAGCAGAGGAGTATCAACTGGTAACATTCACAAGTAGCAGGAGTAGCAAATATTTGAGTACATATGGGAACATAAAGATGGCACTGCAGGGCAAGAATGCAGATATCTGGGTGTAAATTTGTGTGATGGGAAACTGCAGTGGACTGCAGATAGGTGAGATAATAAACAGGGTGTATAGCCATGGCATGTGTTAGTGAGGATACCGAAGGGTGCAAAAAAGGGACCAAAGAATAAAGCCTATTTGTCCCTTCTAAGACACCAGTTGAATATGTTTCAGGGATTTGGAACTCTATGCAAATATAGGGCCTATCTGTCAAACCACACAAAATGAGTGCAGTGGCAATCAGGTATGTAGATGAAATCTACAGGAGGAAAAGTAATATCATAAAAATGAGGAGAATGAACTGGAAAAGCTTTGCACAAAGAGGGGAAAGTGCCAGACGTAGGGGTATTCACCAAGTATATTGTGAGTAAGGATGCATGGGAAGACACAGAACATAAAATGATCAAGTATAGGATATACAAGGGAAGGCCATAATTATTATGGAAGTTTCAGATCATTGAACAACAATGGCTCTAAATGCTCATAAGACGATAGAGGAGAAGGAGTGCAATAATTTACCAGTAGAGATTCTCAGACCCTTTTACCAAAAAGTATCATAAGATTTAAGTGCCTGACTCACAGATGTTAAAATGCCCAAGAATATGAATATTGGGATAGTTGTGAATTTAATTGTAAGCAATTAAATTTATGTATGAAGTGTAAACTATTGTAAAATAATACAACGCATACCCTGTCGTTGCCTTGTGAGATATGTTAATGTTATGTTGACCATCTTAGCAACAGCCACATTGATAATCTAATAAAAAATGAAATGAAGTGTATTAATCTATCTCAATATAGCACCACTTTTCTCATAAAACAACATATGGGCACATGCACAATTATTTTTATTCAAGTTCAGAAAGTGGGAGCAACATAGACCAAGTTACATAATGGAAATAAAGTACATATGCCACCATTTCTAAGATATCAAAGGCAGATATAGCAGAAATGTAAATTTCATTAGAAAAGCATTGTCTGATGCAAGAATGTCATTGTGTGAAAGGCAGTTTTTTGTTAAGTGACATTATATACCAAATTGGCTTTCATAAATGGGATGAATTAAGTCAGTTGAATATTTTTCCCAGGTCAAAACAAGGTACCAGTGTGGAACTAGACAGGCTTGAAAGCCAGAAAACAATTTAAATCATAATTTTATTTCTAGTTCAGTACACAGTTCTTCAACTATAAATACATTCCATGGTAATTGGTTGATATGTCAATCGTTTGATGGAAAATTTAATTCCAAATATTAGTGTCATAGAGGAAATGAAATGTTTTATTGTCTTCCATACTCTAAACACAATTATTATTGAATTATATCTGCTGATGTCTGTATTTTAAAGATCATCCTATTTCAGTAAGATAACTACATGATCTACTCAACAATCTTAAGCAAAATAGGTGGTGAAAAATTTAGTTCATAGCAGTCTAGTCTTTAAAAAAATATTCTTACTAAAGCTTTGGAGATATGGCCTTCAAATTTATATACACAGACACTTGTTTCATTGTTATTCTTGCTCATACTAATGTTCACATAGATACATTAGTTAACAACTTACTTTTTATGTTCATCCACTGATATCATTGAAACTAACAAGTGCTCTGGACAGATGAGGCAGCATTCAAAACTAAATGCAGCTGGTTGTGTTGAACTTCTTTACAAAATGTATGTCAAAATAATAGTCTGATACTAGGATATTTATTTTATTTAGGATACTTTTAGAGTTGCCTGTAGTGTACATATGTAGCACAATACACATAATTATATGTATGCTTTCTGCTGTTGAAAATAAACTGCCATATAAAATATATATGCACAATGAGTTTTTACAACTGTCAGAGAAAACATTTCTCTTTCTCACTTTCAGTGTTCCTGGACATAACTGGACCAGTAGTTTATACATAATGTAGTTGTTGCATCTCTAAACATGAAAATTCAAATATGCATTCTTAAAATCTTTTACAGCAATGAGCTGCCAGTTTCTGGCAGTTTGATTGATACTACTCCTCCAATGAGGAGGACAGCAGATGTAATGAGCATAGGAATTGCCCTACTTGAACCGATGGAACTTAAAAAGGTGTTCATACCAATAACTCCACTTAAACGGGATGTTGCACACATGAATCCAAATCCAGTAGTCCTGTGGAAAGAAAAGAGTATATATTACATGAGTTTATGAAAACTTACCAAATTCCATTTCAGTTACTTGTTTTTGGATAGTATGAAATTTGTACAAAGACCATCTTATGACATGGAAGCATGTGACTTCATACAGTGATAAACACACATACTGCATTATGTGAATTCCATCAGAAAGAAGAACCTTTCCAGGTGTTACAAAAAGTGATTGTAATGTTCCTGTTCAAAGCTACATAATATTGTGCATTAGTGGACAGCATAATGAAACAAATGAGCTGATCATTTATAATTAAAAAGGAAAAGAAAAATAAGTTGTTGCTCTCATTTTCTAGAATGCCACTGGAAAAGTGTAATATTTGTAAATAGGAGACAGAATGTGTTTTAGGGCTACACCTTACACTTCCCATGTGACAGAAGAGCTTGCTATTAGAGAAATCATCAGTATCATTTGTATAAGAATCATTATGCTATGTACTGAGACCCTTTACTAAGAGGGCATGTTGCTATATGCTGAGAAATTATTTTACTTACATGGATATTATGACAAGTATATGTACATGTTCTATATAGAGCCTTCAGAAAGTAAGTTACGCTTGTCATGAGAGTACCACATTGTCAGAAGGGAGTACATGTTCCAGGTTTCCTACAAAAACAGTTCTGCTGAGGTAAATATTATTAGACTATCACAGAGTTTGAGTGAAGTGGCACAGCAACTGGAAACATACACCAAAGTTGAGGTATGGGGCATGGTACTTGTGGGCAAAATGTCTAAATTGCACACAGATTCACCATGAATTTCTGGGAGTGCATGGACCAAATGCAATGTTGTGTCCAGCCACAGTGACATGGTGTCAACAATTTTAGCAATGATACACAGAAATGGATGATGCTAATCAGGAAGGAAAGTCAGCTACATTGATTACATACAACAATGTCCAAACAATATTTTTGGCAAGATGAAATGACATCTGAGGGAAAGAGATTTCTTGACAATGTGGACATTCAGACAGAGGTTCTTGAATGGAATGGATTTCTGTTATCAAGGAAATAAATGATTGGTAAAACTTTCTGAATGTTGTTTACAGACACTGTGTGGCTATTTTGAAAAATAGCATCAAGTATCTGTGGCACTTTGAAGTGTAAGGCAGCATTCAATAAAAGTTGCATGGCCTTTCATAAAAAAGTGTAACATACTTTTCGAAGTCCATTCATATATTCATTTTCTGAGAAAGAGTTCATTTGTAATTTCATTGGAGATTAATTAATTTTACTCACAGTACATAATTTGGGGAGAGAAGTTTGTTGAAAATTTTTACACCTTGTGGAGCTTCCATCTCAACTTTTGAGAAGATTTTAAGATAACAGGAGGCAGGCTGTGTACTATGCCAGCTTTGACAGCCATGGCACTGTGTTGTCTATTGTTGATCAATAAATATAGATGGCAAGATGTGACTGCTTGGATGTTGCTGGGAATTTCTTATAGGAGGAGAGTGGGTGAACTGGGGAACAGCCTTGTTACAGCATGCTAAAATTGCACGATTCTGGCTGGATTTGAAGCTAAAATATCAACTCACAAAAAATAAAGGAATAAACAAATAAAAATAAAAATATTAAAAGTCACAAATTATGAGTCTGTAGAAAAATATCACCATGTTTGCACCATTTTTATAGTTATTAACAATGGTTCATATAAAATCTTCTAACAACTGTAATGATAGAATCAACATGTTGCCAGTGCACACAATGTAGCAACTGTTTGTGCATGAAATAATCTAACAAATGAATGACTGACGTAAGGATAAATAAAACTACAGATTGTTTGTAAACAGAATTCTATGATTACAATTGGTGTGTGCCCAAAGCAAAATTCTCCACAAATGCATGAAGAAGTTAGCCTCTGAATTGATAGCTGACACTAATATTTATTCATCCATGCTTATTTAATGATAAATTTGCCTATTAATATTTATAGGAAAACATTTGAGTAAGGTAGTGTGAAAACATTGACACTAAATAAAGCAGCAGGTTGACTAGCATTAGCTGTCCTGATTTGTGCAATGTTGAAAATGAAATGAGAACATGAACTATAGGATGATGTCTAAATGAAATGAAACTACTTTTAAATGTGTGTGAATAATAAATACTATTTAATGCATATACTTGAAACGTTTAAATCTTGTGAAATGTTTGTGTATAGGAATGGTGGACAGGCATACAGATATTCATTTGAGCAATGTGGATAATATAGTTAGGGAGAGAGAATCCAAGAGGGACATTGGTGTCTTTTTCTGGAAGTTTGTGGGGTGGGGTTGATCGTGTGTTCCAGTGTGACTGATTTGTGCACATTTCTGTATACAGTTGTATGGAAATTAGTTATTATCTGCCTGTTGGTTGGTGATTTTGAGGTGTACAAACCATGAGTATTAGAAAAGTTATGTGACTGAACTTTCTTGGTGAACTATTTATTGAAAGGAGATTTGATTAAATTTGAGTGTGCTGCACAGCACTTTTGGGATTTTGGCAGCAATTGCCTGTGACTGATCTGCTAGAAATATATCTTCTGTGAATAAAACATCAATAAAAAGTTCAAATGTGTTTTTATACCTACATTATGATCCTGAGGGATTGTTACCTTGATTAACTGTTATTTAATTCATCAGAATTACTCATGTTGTCTACATGTATTATTCAATGGCTGCTTCCTAAAGCCACTTGATAAACTTTTAGATACTTATTGTATGGGCATGATGCAACAGTGTGCAACCAACCTCATGTGTAGAGAGGTCATGTAAGAGTTTCCTTAAGTTATGCACACACCCACTGGTGGATGGATAGCTACACTGCAAGATTATAAATTCTGCTTACTCAAAGTTGTGGTTATGTCTTGCATTAAGAGTGTGGGTAGCATAATATGCTCTAAAGCAATTAATGTAGAATTTCACACCTATCTCAGCAGTTTGCTCATTTAACATGAGCTGATCACCAGTTACGTGTGTGTGTGTGTGTGTGTGTGTGTGTGTGTGTGTGTGTGTGTGTGAGAGAGAGAGAGAGAGAGAGAGAGAGAGAGAGAGAGAGAGACAGAGAGAGAGAGAGAGAAAGAGAGAGAGAGAAGTGGAGGGGGGCAGGGTGAAGGGCTTCAAAAATTTACTACTGATAAATTCTCATTTCAGGAATTTGTTGGCCAGCATTGTACATTTTTTAAGGTACCTAATGAGCCAATGTTGCAAGATGATACTTTGAGTTGAAGTGTGCTGTACAGTCTATGTGTATGAGCACAGCTCATAAAATGACAGGAATACTGAATTATGTCTCAGTACAAGGGAACATTGCTCTAATTTTCCATGGAGATTTAATGCAACAAACATTCAACTAATAGGAAACAATAAATAAAAATTAAGGAAAGGCAATCACTCTCCTGCAAATAATGCGTGGATCACAGGTACACTTGACAAACCAAAATATCTATATAGCTTTTACTCCTTTACTAGCAAAATGCAGTCCCAGCCCCCCCCCCCCCCCTCTCTCTCTCTCTCTCTCTCTCTCTATACCTCCTTTTCCCTGTCCCACTCCCTATCCCTCTGACATAAATACAGACCAAAAGTTCAAAATCTATTGTAACAATATCAAATGACATCATTCAGAGACATTTCTTTACACTGTTGTAAAGGCTTTCTTCATCACGTTTTTGCTTCCAATGTTTCCAGCAGAGAATCTAGGAATCCACTTGTACCAGGCCAGAAATATGACAAGCTTTTACTGTTAAAACCTTACATAAAGACTACCATCCCCATTCATTGCTTTCTGCTGAAGTGACAACACTCTACTGGTTTGCTCCAGAATAGGCTAAATCATTACAGCAAGTAACCTTGAAAATTAGATCATGCCACAGGGTCACCTGACTTGTGGGACAGAAGGCTATGAGAGCCACAACCGCAAAACAGAGCTCTCATCTCTCCTGTGTCACTACCTAGAGTAGATGCTGAATCGCTTATTCTTCTTTACCTTTTCACTTTCCTTCTACTCCAGCATGTGATCTGGGCTACTGGAGATACCTTCTCTTGCCTTCTAGCAATTCAGTCAGAAAGTAAACCAATACGGTTTCCTTTTCTTAACACGAGTATGTTATTTGCAAGCCCAAACTTTACACCGCTGCCCATAAAGTGAGTGTACAAACTGGTGTTAGAAGTAAGATGTTAGATTAACCATGGGTTTGGTTTTGAGGTGCCATATACTATTTATTAAGCCAAGAGTGGCTGCATCAAACTATCATGTGGGGTCATCTGGTTCTGTGCAAATGTTTAGTGGAGGAGCTCTTTGTCAGCCTGGGGTGCCTGCTGCAGTCTCTCCAGTATTGTCACTGCTGCTGTTGCTGTGCATGTCCATCCAGCCTCACCCTCTGACTCTTCCACATTCACACAAGGCCATGTAATGAGTACAACAACCCAGCACTACCCTGACATCATCAGGTGCCACTGCCCTGTTGCTGCCATACTGATTGTCGATCAGCAGATGTAAGTGGCAACCTCCGCTATTAAGGAAAAGGTGTCGCCGGGGTTTCTGACACCAAAGACACCACTGGGAGCTGCTGTCAAAGACTTTTGGTTTTGTTCACATGCACAGTTTAAAGGGATGCCCACAATCAGGTCACAGGGACAGCTGGAGATGGATACAGAATTGTAAGCAAGGATTGGCAACTCTGGGTGGAGAATCAAAACCTGCAAAGGTGTCTTAATGAGGAATTATTGAATGTGACACTGCAAAGCAGTACTGTGGACATAATTACCCTTGTTTCCCCATTTATGGGGTTCCCACAGATAATTCTGTCCCAGCCTATAATTGATTTTGCATTGGGTTTGCTGATTTATACATTCACAGGCAAACCAGATGAAAATACCCACATCTTCTTATGAAATTAAATGAATGTTGGGAAAATGTCCACATCAGGTGATGAAGTGTTATTAGGAGTCACCAGCCTTAAGCTACAAGGAGAGCCTTGCACTTATGTAAACTCTGTCAAGGGGTTGAGAAATACCATGATATTTGACATCACGCACTTATGTAAACTCTGAGGAAGGGCTAGGAAATACCATAGCATTTGACACTCTTGCAAAAGACTTGTGGATAGATATGTAAATATGCATAGCATTAGCTACCATAGAGGCAAGCTTTCCACCCTATGCCAAAATTAAGGAGATCATTTGGAGCACTTTGCTGAAAAAATGAGAACTGTGCCATGCTGCACATATATATTGGTGGAACATAAAAAAAAAAGATATACTACTCTGTGAGGTCAGAGCTCACAGTGTGGATGTTTTCGTTCATGCAACTGACTCATATGTAGGTGCTGAGGTCAGGTGTACTTCATAAAGCACACTGCAGGAGACCATATGACTCATGTTTCTAAACAAGGAGGCCAATCAACTTGTCCAACCCCCCATCAGGGTGAACCCCTTAGATGGGCATTCATTTTTGAAATGCACTGCACTTGTCACAAACACACAATCCTCAAGGCACCGGACTGTTAAGAACTGGCATGTGCAAACCGTAGAAAGATCAGATATGAGTGAATGAATTGCCTGACTTAATGGTATCACTCAGCGAACCAAATAGGTTACCAGGATGCTTGAGGGAATGTGTATAGGAATGCAAATACGAGAAACCTTAAAGAGAGCAGTTGTGCCACTGCTCCTTACTCCCCTTCTGTGAAGCAACTCTAGTAAGAGAGATGACTTGCTCAGGTGGCAGACATAACTGTACAAGGTGAAACTAATGGTAGGCAGTCTATTTTTATCGCTAATACAGGCTCACAAATAATTGTTTTGTTGGTGAAAACTAATCATGGTAGAGAACTAAACTCCCACATTGTAGACTGAATATACTCCTAAAATATAATGTATCCATTATATTGGTAAAATGTAGACCTGGAAACTGATATATGGAACTACCAATGGTGTGGAAGTCTGATCACAGTTTCAGTGCCATGTTTGGAAGTAATTTACTGGTCATTCTCAAGACATACACAGGAAGACAAATATGGGGAAATATCCACTCTTTTGGCAATGTTCCCACTATATGGAAGCAAAGGAGTTCAGAACGAATTACCAAGTTCTGACAATTCATTAAAGCACATACCATAGCAGTAAAGTTAAACAAAGCCAAGGAAATATAGGGTATTACAGGAAAAATCATATAGTTTGAGATGAAGAAAGATTTCTTAAGAGGAGATATTTTCTTAGTTGATCGATTAACTAGAAATGAAGGTTTAGACGGTAAGGAAACACATGTAAAGCATGGTTTCCCTTGAATGAGCGTGTCAGAAGAAGGGTTTTGAACATTTGGCACCTTTTTTATTTAACTAAGGCATTCGATTGTGCTGAAAACAAAATATTGCTCCAGGAGTTGGACCATTATGGAATAAAGGGAGTAGCTCACAATTGGTTCGCCTCTTACTTTAACAACAGACAGCAGAAGGTCATTATCCACAGTGTTGAGAATGGCTATGATGTGGGATCTGAGTGGGGCACAGTTAAAGGGGGGGGGGGGTGCCCCAGGGATCAGTGTTGGGACCACTTCTGTTCCTTATTTATATAAATGATGCGCTGTCTAGTACTACAGGCAATTCTAAAATATTTTTGTTTGCTGATGACTCTATCTTCATAATAAAGAATGTTATATGCAACATTGGCACTGTTCCAAATATTGCAGCTCGTGATGTAAGTTTATGGGTTGCAAAAAATGACCTAATGCTAAATCACAATAAGACTCAGTTTTTAAAGTTTCTAACCCACAATTCAAAAAAACCTGACGTTTTAATTTCACAGAATGGGTGTATGATTAGTGAAATGGAACAGTTCAAACTTCTAGGTGTTCAGATAGATAGAAAACTGTTGTGAAAAGCCCACATTCAGGATCTTTTTCAAAGACTTAATGCAGCCATTTTTACTATTCGAATGGTATCTGAAGTAAGTGAAGTAAGTGACAGTTTGACATGAAAAGTAGTATATATTTGCTTATTTTCATTTGCTTATGTCACAAGTCATTATACTTTGGGGTAACTCTTACCATTTTCAAAGGATATTCTTGGCTCAGAAATTGGCGGTTCAGGCAGTAAGTGGTAGTTGACCCATGTTCATTAGTCTGGGTATTCTGACATTGGCATCTCAACATATATATTCTTTACCATGCTTCTTAACATATATATTCTTTGCCATTGTTTCTTGTTAACAATATCAGCTTATTCTCCAGAATAAGCAATTTTCACTCAGTTAATACTAGACAGAAATCCAGTCTGCATTTGGAAGCATTTCCTTGACTCTTATGCAGAAAGTTGTGCAGTATATTGCTGCATCCATTTTCAATAAGCTACCACAAGAATTCAAAAATCTTAGCAGTAATCCACATGCTTTCAAACTGAAACTGAAAATTTCCTCATGGGCCACTCCTTCTATTCTGTCAAGGAGTGCCTTGAAACATTCAATTCCTGTGTTATATTGTTGATTGCGTGTATGTAAATTTATGACTTGATTTTTTTTTGGGTTCATAAACATTTTATTTTATCTGCTATCACTTTGATGCTGTAATTTAATTTACTGACATGTTCCATGACCTTGGAGATTTGCTCCTCAATTTGGTCCTACTTTACTAGATGTGTAATGTAAAAAAATGAATAAATAAAAAAAGAAGAATACCCACAGCTGGCAAGTTATGCCTTGAAATTATCAGTGTCATTTGCCATTTCATACCTATGAGGATTAGTGATCTCTTTGAAGGTGAATATAAAAACTAAGAAGTGAAATAGGTTTTAATTAGAGACTGGTTTGGTTATTTGTGTCTCAAAAGTAGAACCACAATCAAAGTACTACTAAGTAAACAGATGCAGCCCTCTTATTGAAATTTTTGTATTTTTACTGTGGTATAAGACCTACAACCACTGCTTACTTTTATGTGGCTAAGTGGCACCCATGACAGATATTGCCACTGTCACCTTATCAGTAAAAACTGCTAAACACAATAAAATCTGTCAATTTTAAGTGGTACACATGAGACACATTAATCATCAAAATGAAGTTGTGGCAATAAAGTGCTGTGCATTTGCATATAATCACTGAATTGTACCATTATTGTTACTGAGTTTACTCCTGATGGTATGGCTTATGCTCTGCAGGAAAGAAATGACAAGTTAACAGAAAACATGGAAGAAAAAATAGCATAATATTTACATCAGTATTATTATTACAATGAACAAAGTACAGTGAAACTTCACTTCATGAGCACTTTCAATAAAGAGTGATTTGCATTATGAGCAAAACAAAACATAATCCAGAAAAACATTGGATCACTTAACAAGCAACTTTTCACATAAGGAGTCTGCTCAGTGCATTTTTTCTCTAGTCATTGGCAACCATTTCAAAAACCATCTTTTGACCTCAATAGACCTCTTCAGCTGCTACAGTTGGACAATAAGTCACTTGTTGTTCCATGACCATCCACTTTGTACAAGCTCCAACAAATGACAATGCTGCCAAGAATGCAGTATTCAGCCATACTGTTAGTAACACTACTCAGATTGCATTTGTTGCATGCAGCACCTCCATAGTGTTCTCATTGATGATGTTGCAAATTCTCTGAGATGATATTGCAAACTCTCCTATGTTTGAAGACTCATGTTAATTTTTCATGGCCTCAGAATACCTATTTATGAATTCCATTTCAGATTTGTCATCATTAACCAACACCAATTCAGTAAGGCTGGTCGTTTGCCAATATGTAGAGAGACATTTCATTCAGCTAGCCATCTTTTGTGTTTAGCACTCATTTTGAAAAGCAGGCAAAAACAAATGTCTTTAAACAATTTCTTGTACAAAAGGATGTTCAGTATTATATATTATATCACTATTTTTATACCTTTAAAATAATCAGCATCCTGTTGAATTCAGAATTAATGTTAAACAAGGAATTATGAAATTTTAATAAAAAACAATTTCACTTTTCCTAGGCCCATGTTTTTATGGGAAGTCCATGTAATTTGGACCAACGTGTAATTTGGACCATTCCTTAGTACAGTGTAAGCACAATAGATGGCACCACCTCTCAGACACCTCTGTGATTGGCCATGTAAAACATATGGCACTGCCATCTGCCGTCACTCATATATAAACAGCTGGACTGAAAGGCTGGTGTGTTCTCACGGCATGTGTTACTTAAAAAATGTGGCTAGTAATAGGGTAGTATATTGTCCACTTTATTAGCTCAAACCACATTATATTTAAAACATGCTGTGGTAGTGTAGTGCTATTTCCACATCGTTTGTGCTGTTCTTGCTTATGTAATTCGGACCACATTGAAGTGTGTAATTTGGTCTGCTGGTCTAAATTACACATGAGTGTATCAACTCTTACAGATTTCCAGATGGCCATCAGGGAATAGCAACTGTGGAAACAGTGATCAATGCTTTCCAAGTAAGTGGGTTATGGCCAGTGAATAGATATGTTTTTATCAAAGGTGACTTTGCTCCCTCATCTATAACCAACCAGCCTGAACCTCAAAGGGGTGAGAATGAAGTGTCCAGACCTTTTCATTCAACCACACACCCACTGTATGTATCGTCAGACTCCTGACACATTGAATGCATTTCATGACTGTTTTTCAGCAAACAAAATTAGTCCCCTTCCATCAAGAAGGAAACATCATAAGCATGGTACAATATCTGGAATAACTCTAATTAGAACTACTCATAAGATGATGCTGGTAATGACACAATTGACAAAACATAGGGCAAATATGCAATGGCTGTTATGAGAAACAAAAATGATGATTGAAGTTACATGACCTTCAAATGGCAATGAGACTTTCTGTCTTGTATATGTAGAATCATTTCAGGAGGACTGGATTCAGTGCAATAAATGCAGAGGATGGTCACACGAAAACTGTGCTGAATTAACAAATGACAGTTTCTGTCTTTGTGATCAATGTTCACAGTAATCATCTGATAATGGGTTGTTATGATTTCCAGTTGACTTCTCTGTATTTGTTATGTATGGACAGGTTAGTATCATGCAGTCCACTTTACATGACTACATGGACCAGATTACATGGATGAAGTCCAAATTACACAATACTGAATTTCAACTGTTTGCTATTGTCTATAGAGTAGTTTCATAAAGCAATAAAATTTATATTCATCAATTGATGTATCTTACTGAATATTACCCAGAAAAATCTATTTCTAGGCTAGGGTTCACACAGTAAGGATTGGTCAATGATGAACTTTATGTGGTCCAAATTAGACAGACTTTTGCTATTATGGCATCCGTAGTGTTCAGACAGGCAGTGGGCTGGGTGTAAATACCAGCTATGAAAGTCTTTTTTGTGTGATGTTATACATAACTTCATGTAATGAAACAACAGAAGAAATAACTACTTTATGTTTATATTCAGACTTATTGCTAGAACATATTACTTCTGTACAACATGTAATGTTTACGTCATCTAAATATATGAAGAAAAATCTTGAACATGAAGGCACTTTTTTTTCTGCCACTTTCATAGCTACAGAAATAATCATTACTTAGTATACAGATTGTGTGACTTTGATTAATTTTGAGCAAAATATATCAAAGGGAACAAAGAATTACCTTAAGTGTGTGGGATAGGACTCAATAGTAATTACATCAATAACATTCCATCCAGCTATAAACATGAAATTGAATATTGCTTCAAATATCATGACAGCTGCATCTGTATCTAGGAACCAAATAAAAAAAGCAGCTATGCTGGATAGGAACATTGATATGCCTGAAAAAGTTTATGATATACACATTAACAAATATTTCTGATAGCATGATAAGAACATATATTAACACAAATGAACAAATAACTGGAAGCTTTTTTCTCAGACACAAAACATCCTACTGCAAATACTATACTACTGCTACTGGGAGAGTTGTATATAAATATGAAACTTTTGATATTGCATTATAATTTTCTTTACAACCAATTACTGGAGAGGTAAATGCATGATCAAATAATATTAACAGATGCAGATGAAACAGACAAAATAATAATTAGATATCACAGTCAATCTTTGGGCATTAAAGAAAAGAAACCATATAATAAATAAAGTAGACTCATTGCAAAATGAATGTGATGAAACACAAACCTGTGACACATATGAACAGTGACACTACAAATTAGCAATTAACTGCAAACATTCACACTTTCATCAGAAGCAAATTAACTTTGCCAGCAAAGAAGAAAAAAAGGAACTTAAATATTCTGATCTCTACCTCAAGCCTACTATATTTCTTTAGTAAAGTAAAACATTGATTGACTGTTTGGATTCTAAGAAAATGGCTCAAGTGGAACAGATAGAGTCTGTGAGTGTGAATAGTTAGATGAGAAATGAAATATGAGGCAGAATAGAGCAGATCTTGATAAAAAAATGTTTCTGTGATTTTACGGTTTGAATGTACTAGTTAGGATCACGAAAACATTCTTGATTCCAGATCATTTTCATTTGTACTGGAATCTCTTAAGTACATAAACAATATACACTAAGTGATCAAAAGTATCCTGACACTCGCAAAAACATATGTTTTCTCTATTAGGTGCTTTGTGCTGCCACCTACTGCCAGGCACTCCATATAAGCAACCTCAGTAGTCATTAGACACTGTGAGAGACCAGAATGGAGTGCTCTGCGGAACCCACAGACTTCAAATATGGTTAGGTGATAGGATGTCGCTTGTCTAATAATCTGTACGTGAGATTTCCACACTCCTTTACATCCCTACGTCCACTGTTTCTGATATTATAGTGAAGTGGAAATGTGAAGGGGCACGTACAGCACAAAAGCATACAGGCTGACCTCGTCTGTAGACTGACAGAGTGACAGAGATTGCTGACAGTTGAAGAGGGTCATAATGTGTAATAGGCAAACATCTATCCAGACCATCACACAGGAATTCCAAACTGCATCATGATCCACTGTAAGTACTGTGACAGTTAGGTGGGAGGTAAGAAAATGTGGATTTCATGGTCGAGCGGCTGCTTATAAGCCACACATCACACCGGTAAATGTCAAACGACTCCTCACTTGGCGTAAGGAGCATAAACATTGGAGGATTGAACAGTGGAAAAACGTTGTGTGGAGTGAAAAATCACAGCACACAATGTGGCGATCTGATGGCAGGCTGTGGGTATGGCGAATGCCCGGTGAACGTCATCTGCCAGTGTATGTAGTGCCAACAGTAAAATTCAGAGGCAATGATGTTATGGCATGGTCATGATTTTCATGGAGGAGGCTTGCACCCCATGTTGTTTTGCATTGCACTATCACAGCACAGGCCTACATTGATGTTTTAAGCACCTTCTTGCTTCCCACTGTTGAAGAGCAATTCGGGAATGGCGACTGTATCTTTCAACATGATCGAGCACCTGTTCATAATGCCGGCCTGTGGTGGAGTGGTTACATGTAATGGACTGGCCTGCACAGAGCCCTGACCTGAATCCTATAAAACACATTTGGGATATCTTGAAATGGCAACTTGGTGCCAGGCTTCACCGACCTACATCGATACCTGTCCTCAGTGCAGCACTCCATGAAGAATGGGCCACCATTCCCCAAGAAACCTTCCAGAACCTGATTGAATGTATGCCTGTGAGAGTGGAAGCTGTCATCAAGGCTAAGGGTGAGCCAACACCATATTGAATTCAAGCATTACTGACGGAGGACACCACAAACTTGTAAATCATTTTCAGCTAGGTGTCCAGATACTTTTGGTCACATAGTGTATACTGCGGCTGAATGATGAGAGTACAAAGTCTGTCTCACAATAAGCAACACTATCACAACTATATAACAACAAGTTATGACAGAATTTGTGATGATCGCATAAAAGCAGCCATAGCTTGGTACTGAAGATATTGTTGGAAACAAAGATATCATTTGTACAAATATTGTGAGTTCCTGTACATTCCAGGTATCACAGTTATTCATTTTTGTGAAAAAGAAAAAAAATGGATATATCAACACTAAAGGAATTATTAGCGTTACAAAACACCAAAAAATAGTATGTCAGGTCTCTGTTATGAAAAATACAGGACACAAACTTTTTCGAAATATGTCACTAAAATATCAGACACTAGAAAACTGTTTAAAACTCTTTGCAATCAGTCAGAAATATAAAATCAGTGATTACCCTACCTTTCTTTAATTGAGTCTGTTAACACTACAAAATTAATATACAGGTCAGAATTACGAAAACATGCAATGAATGATGAGACCTCTTTTGTAACAGTTGACTAATAGCAGGAAAAAAACTATTATTAAACTCAGAAAACTGTAAAAAAATTTACGAAAGGAATGAAACGATCATACTTTTCTTTCACATTCAGTTACATCCCTGAATGAACCATGATGACCAGAAATTATTCTAAGGAAGGAATCTGACAACTGAAGGTGAAACATAATTAGGTATGTCCATATTGTAAGTTTTTTTTCAGTAACATCGAAAGTAATTAGTATACACATTCACTCATTTTTCAAGTAGTAATCTAATGTCTAATTTCCAACGTATTCTGAAACGTGTATTAGTGATTATGCACACATGTGCAGTACTTACTCAGACTTATAGAAGGCATCTTCTTAAAATAGGTAGTGCTTTCATTGCTTAAGCTCAGGGAGCAGCATTGTTATTTACAGACTGATTATGTGTAGACTAACCAGCATAAAGAATAAACTTAATGCTAACTAAACTGAGGAACTAACTACTTCAGTAACATAAATAATGATAAATTTTGTCACAATAATGTTACAGTTACAGATATTTTGCACAGACCTATGACTTTTACTCTTCCTGTCTTGTCTATAATAAATCCTGAGATAAATGCCCCTGGCAGAATAGCTAGTTGACCAACAAGATTCTCTTGAAACACTTCCTTTAAATAAATGTTGTAATCAAAATCCTTTTGGCAACCAGGTATCAAACTAAGTTTGGTATTATTTTGGAGAAGACAGTTTTTGAAGTGCTGATCAGAAAGATTGGTGTCGACAAACCTGAAATGATCACATAGCTACTGAAAAGAGTGGAACAAAATGAATTATTTTATGTACCAGTAACACAAAACTTTTAGTTACCACTTAATGGAATACCTGTACCTGCATTTATCTATACATCTATACAAATAAATCTAGTACGTCAGTTACATATTCTAAAATATACTTATAAAATATATTAATAATCTGAAGTGGGAATAATATATCACCTAATATTGTATTAGACTGAGGCTAACACATTAAAATATATCAAAACAATGGGAGAACTCAGCTGTCAGAAAAGTAACACTGTGCTAGGTCTCATAAGAACACAAAGTAAGGAATATGTAGCAAAACAGATACTTTGACAGTTATCTGGAGACATGGAAAGACAAAGGTATGGAAACATGGTATATATAAGGATTTGTTAGTAATTCTAGATTAGACATTCAAAGTCCGGGTGATACATGAGACAAAACATTGGAGCTATGATTTTAAAAATTAGTGCTAATTGAAGCACAAATGAATTCAGATTGTAAGCTTTTCTGATTGTAGTTCAACAAATGAGCTACTCAAGGACACTTCTCAATTCAACAGAAACCTAAGATTATTTTAGAGATTCAGTTTTTATTCCATAGGCCCAGAAAAAGCCCATAAGAGCACTGTCACTTGATACCAAGAAAGAGGACACGTCGAAGAAAAGTTCAGTTACAACCTAATGTTTGTTTCAGACTAGGCTCTTTTTAATTTTCAGAGGAGTGTACAGTGGCATGATGAGTACCGGCAATAGACTGCAGTTCATTGTGAATACAGAAACAAACCTAAATAACAAGCTAGAGATGTAATGTGTTTTCCATATAACTGGCCACAAAAATTTAATGTAAATCAAGAAATTTCATGAAGACCTTACTGAGAAAATTTTAATCAAATAGAGACCCAAAGTATATCAAACTGAAGATAACCAATAGATATAATAACATATATGGGAGAAACAACTCACTGACACATACTATCAATCATCTCAGTAGTACTGCAAGGCTCAACTCTTCCCATTTTTCTTACTTTTCCTTAAAAACGATGTGCCTTCAAAATCTAACATAAACAGTAACTGTATTATTTGTCGATTAAACAATCCTCTCTCATAACATTAAAGGCTCTTTATGCTGCCTCTGCAACAACAATTTTTTGTTTACTTTGGATAAAACAGCTCATATGATGTTCTACCCATAAAATAACGATGAAATGCACAAGGAACAAATAATAATGGGAAATAAAGATACTGAATAGGTCAGTGATACTGAATTCCTTGTGATGTGGGCAGACAGCACACTACAATGGAATATGGACACAGATAAACTGCTGATCGAAGTGAGAAGCCTACTTTATGTCTCAAGAGTACTTAGTCCAAGGTATGAGTTGACTACTGAAAGAACCATGGCTCTGGTGAACAGTACCGTTTTGTACAGCAATTCTGTCTGGAGATCAATGCACAAAAAATTTTTCTCATGCACAAATGAGTTGTGAAGTTCATTATATGGTCTTCATCACATAGAACCACCAAGCTAATTTTCAAAGAACTGGGAATAATGCGTGTGTCATACATATAGACCTTAGAGACTGCTTCATTTGCAGATAACAATCTTCATTTGTCTCCAGGAAATAATCCTATGCACAATCACTACAACCATGCTAGTGGTAATGTTAATCTGACAAGCATGAGACTATAAATTACACAATAGAGAGAGGCAAAAAGGCAGTATATTTTACAATAAATTGTCTTCCTCAGTCAAAAATAATAATTCATTAGGAAAGCCACAAGTATACTGCTCCAAAATTGTTTTAATTTGGTTACTAAATTTATGGAGATCAGTTTATGCTAAAGACAACTTTAATTTTGCTTATAGTGCTATGATACTTGATGTAATGGTAATTAACTTACAATTAATTCTCACAATGATATGTATATTGTCTTTCACAGTACATGTGAACATAGTAATAATTATAGCAAAAAGATATATGCATATTTAACATTTCTAATAAGATGTATAATGATTTCATGCATAAAAGATAAAATATTAATGATTTTAAATATATCTACAGAATAAACATACAATCTTAAGGAGATGTAAGGTCAACAAATGTCTTAATATCTTAAGCTCACCCATTTTCTTGATGAAATTCCAAATTCTGTTTCCTAAAATTCTGTCAAATGAAAGACCTTTTGAAAGATTCATGTAAACTGTTCGAATAACACAGAAATCAGTCATGTAAAGTACTGAGGGACAATAAAAGTTAGTTGCTTAAGGTCATCATTGTCTTCCATTGAAGTGTTAGTCATATTGATCTGCTCTAGTCTCAGCGAGAAGCTTTGCCGCCAGCTTTTCATTGGCTGACCCAGCAACCTTACGCCATTGGGATGGGAGTATAGAATTGATTCTTGGTTCCTCCTTGTAGATTGTGGATGTTTCCTCCAGTTGTTTTGATGATTTTGAATATCATGTGTAATGGGTTCCATTTGAAGTACCATTAACACATGTTCATTAATTTTATGACCCTATTTGGTGTAACCAGATGTCTGTCTAAAATTTTTTTGCAGGATGTTAGTCTTTTCACATCATTTGCCTTTGCTGTTTACAATTTGCTGCCATAGCACAGTCAGGTCTGGCTAAGGTCTTGTAAAGGCATATTCTGGTATGCTTCTTGGCTAGGGAAGGTTTCGTTACAATATTGATGACTCCCATTGTTTTTGAATACCTGGTGGCTTTTTCAGATAGGTCTGTTTATGACAGAAAGAATGTGAATGTATTCACTCTTTCTAGAACTTTATTTCTCAAACAGATTTTGCTTTGAACTGGATATTTTCCACAGAAGGCTATAGACTTTTTTGTGTTGACATCCATACTGTATTTCTTGGATATAATCTGAAAATTGTGCAGAGAACACAGTAGGTCATACTCTGAAGCTACGAAAAGAACTAAATCATCTGTAAAAAGTAAAGCATCCTGTTTTGTGTTTCTGTTGATTTGAATGAAGCTGTGTTGCATTTATCTCTACTCTTGGATAACTTTATTCATATATATAACAAATGAGCATGGTGAAAGGCTGCATCCCTGTCATACTCCTGCATATATTCTGCCAAGTCTGATAATCTGTTCTCTTTCTTGACAGAGATTTATTTTGTTCTGGAAATTTTATATATATTATGGTATAGATAAGTTGCTGGGGAACATGAACATCTGGTAGAATCTGTAATAATTTCTTTCTGTTGTCTTTATCAAAAGCTTTTTCAGGGTCAGTCAAGGGAATATTTGTTTCTATACTGAGTCCTCTATGTTTTTCTGTTTACAGTTCAATGGAAACCATGATAGGTTTGTAGTGTCTGTATAATTTATTTTAGATGTTCTTGGCAAACATTTTATATGCAGAGTTCAATAAGCTTATTCCTCTGTAATTATCTCAGTTTTCAGCTCTCCTTTTTTGAAGATAAGAATTACAGTCAATTTAGTCCAGCTCTCAGGTATATCATCTCCTGATCAAATCATATGTAGAAGTTGAGGAATTTGTCTATAAAGGATTTTCTTCCATATTTCAACAGCTCAGGATTGACTGAATCTTCTCCTAGGCCTTTATTACTTTTTAGTTTGTTTAATACTTCTTTAAAATTACACTTAGAGATGGTTTCTCTTGAACAGTTCCCTCAGAGTCGGATTGTAAAGAGGCTCTGGTGCCTTAGACCATAGACTCCGAAAGTATTGCAACCATTTAAGTAAGAATATGGGATTTACTTTCATAGCCTCTTTTATCTCAACGTTCAGATTTTTAACCATTTTGAACATTTGTGGCTGGGATCTGTGAGTATTATGTTCTAAATTGAGGCCACGAAGTCTTTGAAAATTTCTCTGAGTTTTCTATGTGTTTCTCTTTTCATGAATGTTCTCATCCTATGATGTTCTATTCCATCTTCCAGCTGTTGACAGATATTTCACAATTGCTCCTTGTATGTCTTTTACAACCATTTTGGCATCATTGTCACATTTTCTCAGTCCTTCCTTCCTACACTATTTTGCTTTTCTGCCAAGGCTATGATCAGTAGCTTCTCTTGGAATGTGTGGTGGAGCCTTCCATTTTCCTTTGAGCTTTATTTTTGATACATGATACTGTCATTAACACATCATGTCAATTTTGGTATAACCAAAGTGTACTGGAATCTCTCAAAAGGCTGACATGAAAGGCAAATTCTTTATTCATTGTCAGTTTCTTGTAGTTCTTTGTATGCCATCTTGGTGTTATCCATATGGGGCTCACCCGGATTCAGTTTCAGGACTTCAAAACATTCTTGCATCCAATACCAAATTAGCCACTTCCTTATTACTAAGAATATAATCTATTATTGACCTGATGTTCTGCAATGTGAATTATCTGAACAACAGACCTATATCACATCAGTTAAGTGCACAATTCTTGGCCATATTTTTCAGTCTAGTGAATAAACTTTTGTTAAGACTGATCTACATCTTTGTAGAAGTGATTGTAGGTGTTATAAACAGTTGCTGAGAGAAATTCAGATGATTTTTCCCATTTTAACACACAGAAGACCTCAGCAATTTTCTGGTGAATATTATATTTCTTTGTCTCCAGAAGCCTCTTTGATAGTTATAAACTGTCTTGTGATAAGAAAATGAAGTGATTATAGGTTAAATTCTGAAATATTAAATTAAAGTTACCTTTATAGACAAAAGCCTGCACATCATTTTGAGGAGACAAACAAAATTAATAAATGTAGCATCTATTAAGACTTGGAAATTGTGAGGAGATGTCTGCCATTCACAACAGATCAAAATTATATACTACATTTTATTATTTATGTATATATGCTTATATTTGACTGATTTTGCAAACAAGATACATCAACACTGTGAACCCAGAATACAGTAACAAACATGTTATCAGATATACTATAGGACAAAACTTAAGAAATAGTTAGGTATGTATCCAGGTGAACACAAATCAACACATTAAGCCTAAATAATACAAAAATAGTATTAGTTCCCACATAAATCTAAAAGTGAAAGACAAGCTTATAAATACACATCAAACAAAAAAATTCTAGAAATGCATGCTGACTCACAACTAATGCAGACTGAGCGTTTGGCAGTACTGGAAAAGCAAATCTCAGCTGGATGATATTTACTCCAAACAATGGCTTTCATATGCGACAGCTCATACTGCAGAGTAACATACATTGGGTATGTCCATTTCCCAACCAGTTACATACACAAAGTATGTTGCCCTACAGCGTGAGGTGCTTGAGGAGATGATATGTGCAGAATATCCAATTGGTCTTCAAATTACACAAAAGGGCTGAGCATATTGCAATACTGCAAAAGCAAATCTTGGCAGGATGCTGTTCACATGTGTAGCAGCTCATGCCGAAGAGCAGCATAACTTGGGTATGCCCATTTCTCTATCAGATCATACACAAGATATGTTGCCCTACAGCATGAGCTGCTTCAGGAGAACAAATGTGCAGAATATCCAATTGATCTTCAAATGACAGAAAATGGCTATAAAATCATAATAAAAGGTAGCAGTAATATATATAAAGAAAAACAGTTATCAGTACCCAACCAACATACCAGTACATAAACATGTGATCTTATCCAGTCAACATTCACGTCTGAATCATAAAAACAGAGCTGACACTCACAACAGTTTCCCATAAAATGTTATAAAATCATACATTAGACTTTCACAAGAGATCAAAGAAAAAAATGAATTTCATGTCATCAGGAAATATGTAAAAACATATTTATTAAATGAGAATTTTTATTTTATTGACAAAAACATGAAAAACTTGCAATTTATTTATACAAATGTTCATCTTGAGCATTAAATTAATATGATAAAAAACTGTTGTATAATAGAACAGATGACAGACTTTATTGATCAAGTACATTTCCACACATAATAATATCATAACACAATACAGAGTTCAAATACCTAACATAACAAGCCTTTGTGACCATGATGTTTCAAATATTTGAAATTTTCTCAGTGATAAATGTTACTGATGATAACCTTTTGAAATTCTAGAGTATGTAGTGTTCCCAGATAAGCCTTCTAACTGTATGGATGCAAATGAATTTATGCAGCATATCTTTTTACCTGCTCACTGTCATGTGCAATATGAGTCTTCTGTGGGATTTTGTGAGGAAAGCTTTATTGATATTGGCTTTACCCTGAACACAGAAATTTTGAAAACAATGTTCATGAATCAGCCTATAAATTGGTGGAAGATTTGCTATCTAACAAAATACTAGAAACATCAGCAAACATAGTGAAATGTGGACACATTTTAAAGCACAGATAAGACATTTAACTAACACCTACATATAAAACCAACAGCAGAAACCCATGTCCTGCTTTCTGTTTTGGAGTTAGGACTTCAGCCAGTTTCCTACCTTCACTCTGATGCAACAATGGTATAGTTATGAGTCATGCAGTCTAAAGGTTTACAAAAATTAAAAAAATTATTAATTGGTAGCTTCTTTTTGGCTAATCATTGGATAATAAGAATATGGCTTCAGTTATGTACACTACATTATGAGATGCCATATGTGTTTTGCGATAATGTCAAAGTTACCAAGATGTTTCACAATTCTTGCACATACTAGTTCTCAACGACTTTAGTAACTGTAGTCAAATAACAAATTGTATCATTTCTGGTTTCTGTTTTAACTCCTCTCTTATGGAGAGACTTCACCATGGAAAATTTCATGTTAGGGACAGCATCTTGATTTACAGAAGCATCAAATATGTGTCCTAAGTTTTTCTTACTACAGCTTTTAAAAGTTTACTGGAAATGTTATCTACATCTGTGTTCATTTCTCTTTAAAGAGGTAACTATGATGGTAAAAACCAAAGAAATTTGAGCTAATTTTGACATTCACTGGGAGTTATTTTTCCTGTGCATCACTGATGAACAGAACTGGAAAGGAGAAAAACAATAATAGGAGACAATATGGCATAAGGTGGCTTGAGGAGTATAGGTGCAGACATTAACTGTTTTTATTTTATTTATGGTTGTGGGAGATAGGCTTCTTTTCTTATGAGGATTTGGAAAATAGTGTTTCACTACTGTCATGGCTTATTTTAAGGAGACACTGCAACTTATTTGCTAACAATGCTCGATATGTGGTCAGTGAAGAGTTCTGTTGTCATTGCTTAGTTGCTTATTTGTTTTTAACTAATGTTTAAAACAACATTTGGTTGTGCAATTGTCAATCACAGCAAACTACTTTATATTCTTCATTCTTTCAAATTATTTGAAAGTTGTATATGCCAGGAGAAACTCAGGTCTTACTTTATATTCTTCAGTTTTCTGATTTATTCCAATATTTATTTGTTTTTGAAACTAAGACAAAAGCTTTTAAATTTCTTGATCACTTTACTTAATATTATGTAGTACTACTTTCTATTGGCTGACCAGGATAACTGAAATTCTTTATGTAAACTACAGTTCTCACTTTTGTTGGAAAGATATCTTTTCTACCACCACTATTCATTTGTTTTCTGATTTGTTTGTTTAGTTATTAAAAAATACTTTTTGGAAAGGTATTTCTGAATATTCTTGTAATATGGTTTTGAAATAAATCATATTTGGGACTGAAATCTGTTGCACATTAAGTTTGCTATCAGTCTACATTTTGGAGACAGGATTTTAAGACCTGATTGTTTTCTTTTTTCAGATTTATCGATCAATTTATTTCTAACAAGGTTCAGTTGTATACGTGCAAATATTCATCTTGCTCATGGCAAGTTAATAGTAATTTAATGGCCACTGACATGCCTCAGAACTTAACACATGCAAAGACTGCATATTTTGTCCTGTTCTACAAAAATACTGTCCTTTAGGATACTTGAAACTGGAGTTAGAACTGTAGGAAAATTAACTACATGTTGTTATTCATACTTCTTAGGCAGTCTTGTCATCAATATGTTTTGGGCAGCTTACATTAAAATACCCCAAGTGCAACTGAATTCAGTCTAAACATTACAGGAAAGAACAAAGATTCCATGAAGGTAGTCTATATACGTGTGGATACCAGTACCTGGCACCTTAACCAAAATGTTTACAGATTTCCTATGCTAGTGCATTTATACAGAACATTTGACTGAATATTCATTTTATACACTAACATCATAGTGTCTCACACAAGATATCAATACCAAAATTGATTTCAATTAATTCCCTGCAACTAAAAAATAAACAGTATTCAACATTATTTTAACACCATTATCTGACACCAATATAACTGGACACTGTCACATTTTATGTCAGTGGTTGACATTTGTAAAAGAGTTATATTTAGAAAATATTGCATGAATGAAACAAGAAGTAGTTTGTATGTTACAAATATCATAATTTATGAGGTAAATATGCCTATGATAATAATAACAAGAATTTTATACGTTGATACCAGTACTTAGTACATATTTCTAGCATAAATCCTAAGAAACTGTAATTCAGGGAACTACAGCATTTTAAAGCATTCATCCAAAACTTTGAGAAGTATGTGGGTCATGTAATTGATTTAAGAACTATGATAATCACAAACTCTCACAACTTTCACAGTAACAAAAGTGATAGAGTATAAGAGTGAAGTGTTTATTCACTATTACATTTAACTTGGTACTATGACTGTAAACACATGTCTGCAAACCAACGGTACGTGATCACATAAATGTTGGGAATACTGTCTCTTTCAGTTATTTCTGAATTTCAGGAAGTGTGCCTTTCCCTCTTGGCTTTCTCAATTTCCTGAGGTTTGGTGGTCTTGTTCTACCTGTGGACTGTTGTACTACACTGGATTTGTTGCTGGCACTACATATGGTCAGTCTATGAACTGGTGCCTTTACCGGCTGGAATATTCTCCACAGACATTCAGTATGCAAGATCATCAACATGGGCAAGAAAGTGAAAAGTGTCCAGTAGTAAACAAAGAATATGATTTCTAGAACTTCTGGTCATTTTCATGACTCTTAGTTTTCATGTTACTGAATTATCTGAAAGTTTGTTGAAAAATTTAAAAATTTATATTTGTAAACATATAAACATTTCTAATGAAATATCTTTTGTGGAATTATGACCCTATGACCACCATGCCCCTTGATCCATGCCTGTTTCCTGCAGTTTCCCCTTTCTCTGTTCTGGCCCCCCTCCCAATGCCCTCCTCCCCATCATTGTCATCACTTGCTGTACAAATGCACTGTTGCCAATGCCCATGTAGCATTCATATCCCACATTCTGTATTGCACCTGTTACATCTCCCTCCCACATTCCCATCCTGTGCACCTGCTGCCCCTTCCCATCTGTCAGCCCCTTTCCCAATCCTTCCTCCAGTTATTTGTGTGTGTGTGTGTGGGAGGGGGGGGGGGGGGTATGTGTGTGTGCGTGTGTTTGTTTTAGAGCTCAAAAAAACGATTCATTTGAAGCTACCAATGTTTTTTGTCTTGTTTATGTGCCTGTTGATGACTCCACATTTCTATTGTTTGTTGAGATGTTACCTTCACTTCAAGACTTTCCATTATCATATTTAATCTAGAAATATTATTACTTAAGTCATTTCACCCCAACAACTCAAATGAAGAATGTAATCTACAAATAATTATCTAGATAATAATGAGAATAGATTACCACTAGTGCTAATTGGTTGCCAGTAAATTTTACACAAATAGCATGCAGTTGCTGCTTCTGCCTGCAAAAGAGCAGGTTTTTTCATTCTACATTACTAAATGCTGTTGTTCATGATAGGATTTAGGGTACACGGTAGATGAATTTAGCAATCAATCAAAGGCCACTCCTGTCCCATAAATTAATTTTTGAACAGATAGTAACTGTGTTTGGTGGGAATACATTTATTAAATTTAATTGTAGAGTAAAACACAGGTTAAAATCTAGTAATGCAAATATGTCCCATTATTGTTTCAAACATTATGACTCATTAAAGTAGTTCAGGTTTATATGGACTGCACACTACAATCATTGCAAACAGTCACAAAGAGGTTGTTTTGAAGATGGTTGTGTGGAACTGGAATGTAAAGTTGATTCCACATGGTACACAAAATAGGTCAGAACACTGTTGCAGAAACAGTGAAAAAGGAACAAATAATCTCTGAGATTGGGGATGTTTTGCAGAAGCACAAAATTTAACAAGGACTTTAATGCAAGATGCCTTTAATTGTTTCCACAGCAAAACTTTGTCTCAAAATCTGGTAGAAAGGCTAAAGAGATTCTGGTCATGTGTAAAGTACATCAGTAGTAAGCACAACAGCAACAGCAATGTTACCAATTACTGTGAAAGCAGAGTTACTAAAAAATGTCTTCCAATGTTCCCTCACTGAAGAAGATGATGTGAATATTCTAGAATTCAGATCAAGAACAGCTGCAAACATGAAAAGAAGTGGCTACCCTGTGTTGTGAAGCAGCTTAAATCACTTAATAAAGGCAAGTCTTCTGGTCCAGATTGTATACAAATTAGGTTCCTTTTAGAGTATGCTGATATAATAGCTTCATACTTAGCAAAATGTACAACTGCTTTTTCAACAAAAGATGCATACCTAAAGACTGGAAAGTTGCACAGATCCCAACAATACTCAAGAAAGGAAATAGGAGTAATCCACTGAGTTATAGACCCATATTACTGACATTGATTTGCAGTAGGATTTTGGAACATATACTGTGTTCAAACATTATGAGTTACCTCGAAGAAAATGATCTATTACCACACAGTCAGCACAGATTCAGAAAATATTGCTCATTTACACCTACATCTACATCTACAGCTATG